>NC_051176.1:64862885-65042295 GCF_013339695.2 Rhipicephalus sanguineus | reverse complement strand
ATGCTTTGCAATGTTTACAAGACCGTTTTCGCGACGGTTAAAGGGATACTCACCCAAAATCGGAAAATTTTACGAGAACTCGGTAAATGAAATCTCAGTGTGCGATTACATCGAATAGATGTCTTCTCTGAGCAATTTTTTCAGCGGATAGTTGTATTTTCGGTGTCTCATCTTTCTACGTCGCATCCTTCTACGGTGCCTTAAACAATTCGAACAGATCGGCCGTGATGTGAGCACCGAGCAGTTATTCGCACGTACTCTGTCGCTAGAAGAGTCGTCAGTATTCAACTTCAGTTTTTCAACTTCACCGAGCAGATGTTCCATGCCCGCAGCACTTTACACTGTACGACAGCCGTTTGCGTTTCGTGCTGTAGCCGTTCACTACGCAGTTAAACTGCTCGTCAACTACAATTATCTTTTGCACAAGTAAGTCTCCGTTCCCGAAGCAAAGTGTGGGATTGGGCTAGTTGGTGTTCATTATTAAACTGCTCAGCGCAAAAATTTGACACGGTACACATAGAAAAGACGAGGACCAGCGCAGGTCCTCGTCTTTTCTATGTGTACCGTGTCAAATTTTTGCGCTGAGCAGCCCGTTCCGAGCCGGCGAGTGTAAATATTCCGCACATCTTGTTCAATACCTCGTCGTAAAATCTCTCGAAAATCCACTGCTTTGAAGGCATAGCGACAGCTGACAACTGAACGAATGTCAGTGTGATGCAACTCTCATTCTCGGTAGCGTATATATGCAATCGCCTACCTTTCGTTTTGCTGTTCTATTCTGGCGGCTCCTCCAAATTGGGCACTGGGCTTTCGCGGGACGCCGTGCCTTTTGGGGGGGATTTGCGCCTAAACCCCGAACATTTTGGCTTTGAAATGTGGGTGGAAGTGCTGGGAACAAGCGCGGCACGGCACCTGGCGCGAGTTCCCACTTTCCACGTGGGATTGAAACTTCTTGTCCGCAACGACACGACGATAGTGCTTTACAATGTCGTCACTCTCAAAATGAACGTCACAGACCTTGCATTTCGCAGTAAGCTTCTATCTTTGCGAGACGTGAAGCAACCCACCACGACATTATTCGTTATTCCTGCGGAGAGAAGCGATGTACCATCCTTAAGGGATTATGTGGCACTTTGTTTGATGCCTGTGCCGGTGATGTGGATGAAGAATTATGGCTGAGCCATTTGTAATGGGTTGGAAGCTTTAAACGACCCACTAGTAACGTAATTCGCATTGTGTGACGCCAGGTCGTTATTTAACTTCCCCACCACGTTTTATAACATACGTTAACGTGAGAAAGAGAGAGAGAGAGAATTAACTTTATTGAGACGCTGAGGAAATGAATCATGGGAGCTTTATGGGCTTCCCTGGCAACCAATACAAGTGCACTTGCGAGGAATCCACTACGCTATAAATCATAATTTTTGTGAAGTAGGGAAGCAGCCACAATGCAATCTTTCGTCAATCTGCGGAGAACCGTGGTACCCGCTAAACACCTGTAAGGCATTATGTGCACTTTCTTGATGCAGAGGGGGAACAGCGCAAATACGGGACGAAGAAAAAGTGACCGCACAACACAAACGCCGATTTCTTCGTCCCGTTTTTGCGCTGTTCCCCATCTGCATCACGTACCAACTGGGCCCTAAGAACACCCTTCTGCAATTTACTTTCTTATGCTGTGGCTGATGACGATGAAGAATTATGGCAGAGCCCTTTGTAATGGGTTGGAAGCATTCAACAACCCACTCGTTGCGCAATTCGCACTGTGTGACGCCTCGTTACAGAATTCGCGTTGTGTGACGCCTGGTTGTTATTTTACTCTTCTACCACGCTATATTACATATTTTAATGTGCTTCCCTCCCCGATATGAAGCCTGTATAGGGTCTTTTTGCAAAACAGTTTCAAGTACCGGCATGGCGTTGAGTTAAAATGCGGGGCTCCCACGCAGAGCGCCCAGGTCCGAACCTCGTTCCATCCTGGATATTTTTCTTATTTCGTTTTTTTTTATTTCGCGCGATAGTGGTTACAGACACCGGCGGCGGCGGTGGCGGACAACTACGGTACCAAAAACGGCCCTTGTTCTGATCACATAACAGCTTTCGCTGTAAAAACGATAAAAAAAGAGCAAGCGTAGTCATCTATAGTATAGTATAGCAAGGGGTGGTCAAGAAAGATGTGAGAGGTTAAAAGCCTAGCCAAGCCAGAACCAGCTATGTGCCCGCCAGCCCTGCTGTGACCAAGCCTTGCGCGACTTAGTGCAAGGTGCGCTAATTTGTTTTTTATATCAAAACAAGTTTCAAAGCTCTGGCACATAGATCAATGGAGTTTCGGGAAACCACAGGGGTCATCACCAGAACAACAGATTCTGGTATGTAATCTGTATCAGGGACGCACCTGCAGTTGGTATACCTAAGACGTCTTAAGCATGTTTAGGCACAACGTCATGATTAATATTATCATCGTTGTCTTCGTCGTCGTCATCCAATTTATCGCGCACAAGTGTACATGCCCCATCGGTGAAATCAGAGTCGTGGAGTGTCCGCGAAAAGCGACGCCATCTCGAGGCGAAGCGAAAAATGAGAAAGAAGACAATGCTTCGCGGTGGGAGCGCTTGTGAGCGGTTCTAGCTAGCGGGACCTCAGTCGCGTTCAGCTTCTGCCACTTTTGGACCACAATAAAGTTCTCACTCACTCACTCACTCACTCACTCACTCACTCACTCACTCACTCACTCACTCACTCACTCACTCACTCACTCACTCACTCACTCACTCACTCACTCACTCACTCACTCACTCGCTCACTCACTCACTCACTCACTCGCTCACTCACTCACTCACTCACTCACTCACTCGCTCACTCACTCGCTCACTCACTCACTCACTCACTCACTCGCTCACTCACTCGCTCACTCACTCCCTCACTCCCTCACTCACTCACTCGCTCACTCACTCACTCACTCACTCACTCGCTCGCTCACTCGCTCACTCACTCACTCACTCGCTCACTCACTCGCTCACTCACTCACTCACTCACTCACTCACTCACTCACTCACTCACTCACTCACTCACTCACTCACTCACTCACTCACTCACTCACTGGCCAATCCCCCAGCGTGAGTGTGTGCCAGAGTTTCAAGGATCCACTCTACTCAAGGACAACGCGGTTAGGCAGAGAAAACATTCACGTACTAATTAAGTTTATTTATTTATTTATTTATTTATTTATTTATTTATTTATTTATTTATCATACCCTCAGAGCCAAAACGGCGCTGTAGAGGGGAGTGGTTACAAGCATTTTGTATTTTCATAACGCGGCGACTCCGAGTCTTTTCTTAAACAAAATGAAGCACGCAAGGCACTATGGAACAAACTAGCACTTTGTGTACGGTAAGTTTAGATTCTGCGAGTGCTATTTTGAAAGTCCTTCGAATAAATCCTAATCTTTCATTTCCCTCGCCTGCTATATTGTCACGCGGTCGTAACGTTGAAGAATGCACCATTCGGCGTGTTCAAGACGAACTAGTGCCCAGGAAATGATAAGTTAAAGGACAAGCAATACACGCTGTACACTGATAGTAGCAAGCACTGTCGTCGGCCTTCGGTAACCTGATCTGCGCTAAGGCGCGTCGGCATTTATGCATGTAGCATCGAAGATTCCAGCCTTATCACTGGTGGCCGCCTTAGTTCCAGAATAAACTCTACTGTTCTCGTTGCGAGAATCGGAAGATTCTCAAATAATCTGGAAGGCTCCCAGACACTCGGGCGCAGTTTGCGCAAGGCAGTGGTTATACGTGTAATGGACCGGTTACATAAAAATATAAAAACAAGCGCGCTAGCATTTCCCATCTCTGAAAAAGCACCGTCCCGATGCTTATAACACAATATTGAAGGGAAAAATATGCATACACAAAGAAAGAACAATAATAAAGTGAAAAGTATAGTCCTCAAGTTTGCTAACGCGTATAGAACGGCTTAAGGCGCACGACGTGGGTGACTTCAGGTCGTGTGCGGCGCCGCTGAGAGTTCGTAATGCCGTCCGGGACAACCTCGTAGTCTGGCGGGCCAACACGACGGGGTACCTTGTACGGCCCGAAGTAACGTCGAAAAAGTTTTTTGCGGAGTCCACGTCGCCGTATTGGTGTCCAGACACAAACAAGATCTCCGGGTCGCTATTCTATGTTGCATCGTCGAAGATTGCGATGACGGCGGTGAACCCTCTGCTGGATCTTGATACGCAGGCGGGCGAGCTGTCCAGCTTCTGCAACACAAGTAGGTAGCAACGTCGAGATTTTCTTTGTCGGTGAAGTTCGGTAGCATAGCGTGAAACGTCGTTGTCGGATTCCTTCCGTAGACCAACTTGTATGGCGCCATCTGCGTCGTTTCTTATACGGTCGTGTACCGCCACGGTGGTCTAGTGGTTATGGCGCTCGACTGCTGACCCGAAGGTCGCGGGATCGAATCCCGCCCGCGGCAGCTGCATTTCCGATTGAGGCGAAAATGTTTGAGGCCCGTGTACTTAGATTTAGGTGCACATTAAAGAGCCCCAGGTGGTCGAAATTTCCGGAGCCTTCCACTACGGCGTCCCTCATAATCATATCGTGGTTTTGGGACGTTAAACCCCAAATATTATTATTGTACGGTCGTGTTGTATGCGAAGGTCACGCACGGAAGGATGGCATAGCACGTCTTGTGCTCGACGTCGACGTACATGGCCAGCATGTTGGCGATGGTCTTATTTAGATGCTCGGTGAGGCCATTGGTCTCAAGGGGGGTAGACGGTGGTAGAGTCAGCATACATGGTGGTAGAATCTCGTCGGTAGAGTCAGCAGATGCACTTCGTCGCTAGAGGCATGCGTTGAGTGCTAGTTCCAAAGAGGTGTCAAACGAAAGTGGTCCTTGTGACATCCAACCAAAAGAAGAACCCTGGGCCAGCAAGCTTCTCTGTCCGTGGTATCGTTTCGTCCCTTATGACATGAATTGCCACAGCTGGTGAGCATCAATTAAAAGGCTGATACCCGGAACTGAAGTAATGCCCGGTATCAAGAACTTATCCGCAAGGAGGTGGCCATCGATTTCGATGTCTCTAACAAAGTCATGGTCGACTGGTACTTGAACAATATCCTCGCAGACGAACGGTACTTCAAGGGCTGTTACCAGTTTTAGTTCGACGAGACGATGTTGCCTCGGAACTGAAGCTCTGTGTCCAAATGCATTGAGCAATAAATTAACAGATCCAAGTTCTCTCAATTCTAGTGCCTTGGATACGTCTTCACGTATAAATGTGCGCTGGCTTCCGCTGTATACCATGCCACGAATGTAGGCATTTTGCGTTTTCTTTATGATCTACGCGCTAAATGTTTGTCGTAAGACATCGGAGTCCCCGTACGAACGAGAGCTGGTATGCAGACTGTTCGGAGTTACGGAACTTTCGTGCTCTTTCTTCTTAGGTTTCCACTTGGGATCGCACACTGAAGAGACTTTACTGCGTGATCCACATTTGACTTTTCGGTAACAGTCATTGGCTAGGCGTCCTCTCACGGTGCATCGATAACATCGGTTGTCTGCAGCCAATTTCTTCAAGTTTTCTTGATCGGTAACACTGCTGTCACACAGTGGAGTTGACTGCTTTGAAGACCTTTGTCCTGTCTATTGGGCTTCTTAGTACTAAATTCCGAATTGTGGACAATAGGTTCAATGAATGCAGACATAATATAGAAAAGTTGGGACCGCGTCATTACTGGATAGCGTAACTACAGCGTCAATATTTGAAGCACGCATGCATGGCATACGCGAGCACTGGGCTAATGATAAATAAGTAAATAAATAGGTGGATACATAAATAAACATGTAAATAGAAAAATATGTAAATAAATAATGCCTACTGTTAATACTTATTTGTAAATATAAATAAAAGTTCAGAGAGAGCACCACCTCATATGCCCATAAGGAAATTTCGTTATACATTCGGAAAAAAAAAATCCTAAGCTTCCGCGAAAATACATACGAACAAAACAGGTGCAGTTTCTTGTGCAAACAAAAAAGTAGCGAAGTAACGGCGATCCTTTATGTCCGACTCATTACCTTATTCAAATAAATACATGAAACTCAGTGCACCTAATATTGGCAACATAAAAATCGAGGAACGCCAAACTTTTTTCTAAGCTATGCCACACCCTGCGCGCATATACACACCTGCAAGAGTGCCTGCGTGTTTTGTGGACTTGGGTGAATATCAACGGCTACTATTTAACATACGCATAATACGAGCATGAGTGGAACGCGGTACATAGTGCAGGGCACATCTATATTGACTCCGAACGTGCACGCATTCATGGTTGGAACGTATATTAAGTAGAAGCAATGCATTGGGGCTGACATTTCCGCATATAAATTTGTGCACGCAAATTCAATGCCTGTGAATGTTTACTCGCCCGAAGTGAAATCACATGCGCGTGTATGGATGGCGTTCGCTTGACGAACTGCGCATGTGTACTCGCATATATTTCGCTCGCTCATTAGGTATGCGCTATGGTTTCATCACGCTACTCCCGTCCGACCTTTCCTTCCCGCTAAAGTGTGGATTCGTACTTTCTTTTTAGTCTTTCTTTTGATACTTACTGGCAGTGAACGGCGGTGGCGCTGCGAGTTCCGATCACGCTATGTCATCGAGGATCTGCTCAACTCTGGGGCGGAACTCCCGGCATTTATTGCGGTCGTTCTCCCCGCACCCAGGATATACAGGGTGTTTTTTTATAGACAATACTGGTCTTTTATAAAAATTCTATGACAGTCGCGCTCCTGTCGTTTTCGCACACGTACTGTATACTTTGCCGCAACTAAAATTACATTGACGAAACTAACTAACAAAAATTTGTTAATTAACTTTTAAATGTCGACTCGAGGGAAATTGTTCATATTAGAAAGTTGTAGTGCGTACCAATTTATGGCATACCCATTTTTCAGAAATTGCGAAAGTTGCACGTCATTCGATATATTCATCATGAAACTTTAAGGGCAAAATCGAAACTGAACGCGCCTGGCGCTGAGGAAACGCGGCCTCTGTGTTACGTCTGACGAAATATTCGTCCTATTGGGACGCCACCAATGGCAGTTTCATATATTCGCTAAGCACTCGAAATAACAAACGAATACGTTATAGCGCCTTCGATTGCGCAGCCCTATTCTACTGCAAGTCACGACATATTAAGCTATGACGGTAGCCCACGGTGCTGCCTAAAGGTTTTCCTTCGGCGCACACATACATTTTATACATATCTATTCATCTTTCAGCTGATTGAATGATTGAGTGACGTCTCAAAGCAATACCCATAGGGCTATACGAGAAGGTGCATAATGGAGGGCTTGACAATTGCGACAATACAACTGTTTAACGGATGTCCGGACGAAATATAAGCTTATGGGCGTTTACATTCTCACTCCATCGGAATGCGCGACCACAGCGGCTGGTAATCTAACCCAAATACTAGTTCTCCGCAGCAAGGCGTCACTGCCAGTGAGGTACCTAAGCATTCCATGTCTCAGCTGGGTCGCCTTGTCATTTCCGTTGTTGACAAGTCGCTTCCACTTCGCCCCGTCGTATCTATATTCTTTTTACGGCTCACGAGTTTTGCGTACCAACGTTCCGGCATTAGTGCAGCCTCTCGTTAAGCTCATTTTAATTTTATATATTGACGCCAAGAGCCCCAAGCCTGGGGATTGCATGCATATAAGGTGGGAAAAGGAGGATGCAATACATTTGAGGAAATTTTCCCGGAACTATATATCAACATCAGAAGAGGTAGTAAGAAGTTTGAGAGCACTTTCGTGCGTCGACGCAGGCTATTTCGTGCACTTTCACTTGTTTAGAGAATGGCAGTGTTTTTCTTAACTATTTCGTTACCGCGCCTATAGAACGTGGGTCACCGGGGACCCGACCGCCCAGCGAGAATTTAAAAATACGGGCGCTCCTATCAACTAGTCGCGCTATGTAACACATTCTGTAAGCACTAATGTTTCATTTCCTGCGTAGTTCGTTTTTTTTCCACAACGGCGGCGATTTTTCCCAGCAGCGGCGACTCAAAGATAGCGGTTCGCTTGGTTCGTTAGCGAAAGTGGCAGACGACCCGGTAGCGAGACCCTCTCGGAAATGTTGTTGCTTGGCCGATTCTCTTGCGTCCGAAAGATATTTTTATGCTTTTCCTAGCAGAAGTGACTCTGAGGATGACGTCAAATGATGTAAATATAGTTCAGATGATAAAAAACCGTATTACGAGCCCGGATCGCAGTCAGGTGTTGATCAGTACGTTAGGCTTTCCGGCACATCAATTTTTTACTCCGATTTAAATGTTGTGAGGATGTTGGCACTATTATATATTTCATTTGTAGTGTCTCAACTGTATATGGTAAAAATTTGGTGACATCACCTTCAGCCAGCAGAGAGTGATATTCAGCCGAAGAAGGGTACCCAGCCGTGAAATCAGAGTAGTGTTGCGCACCGAAGCGATATGTGTCGCCAGGCTAATCGGCGTTTTAGGCATCTTTTTGACAGCAGAAGTAATAAACAGAATTTGTGTTAACAGAAATTAGTATGCCTGGTTGCAACTTCTGTAGAAGAAGTCTTATGCCGAGGATGATAGTTCTTGGAAATAGTAAAGCCTACAGAGATGGTGAATTTCATTTGCCTGCCGCTCTATATGGGTATTGTCGATGGATGGATGGAAAAACTTTATTTCGTCAGAGAGCAGTTGGGGACGATTCCGTGTTAGAAGGCCATCAACCCAAGGTTTACGGCAACCTGTGTGGCCCACTACAGGACCCTTGTCTGGACGACTGGGTCTGAGCTGGTCAACACGGCCTCTCCCTGCTCGAGAGAGGGATCACGCATAATATCCGCCGGTGGCGGCACCATGCTATATTCCCACAGTATATGGTCATAACTTGCCACTGCCTGGTACCATTTGCATTGTGGCTTAATCTCCTCCGGGTATATTTTGCTCAACACGTACGGGTTGGGAAAAGATCGCGTCTGCAGTTTTCTCCAGACGCATTCCTGCGCCTTGGTCAACCGCTTGTGCGGGGGCGGATAAAGCCTCCGCTCTAGTTTATAATGATTGGTGATGTCGTGAAAGGACAACAGCCCATCTCTCGCGGACCTCCCCGGAACGGGCGGCTCACCTGCCCGGCTGACAAAACCGCGAGCATTCAGGTGAGCCGCCTCGTTCCCAGGGTTTTCAGAGTGTGCTGGTACCCAGACAATTTCTATTTCCCGAGTTTCTCGCCCCTTGGCTCGGTGCAGCATTCGTGCGGCGGTGAACGATATTCTGCCTCTCGCCAGATTTCGAATGGCTGTTTTCGAATCAGTGAGAATCAGGTCAGACTGAGAATTAGTGATAGCTAGCGCTATTGCCGCTTCCTCAGCAGTTTCTGAGGAGCGGGTTTTGACTGATCCAGAGGCGACCAAGCGTCCCCGCCTGTCCACCACCACAATCGCAAATGCGTCCTTGTCCTTATAATCCGCGACGTCTGTATAGACTGCCTATTTGTACTCCCCGTATTGAACATGTAAAGCTCTGGCTCTAGCCTGCCCTCGTTCCACATGGTGGATCGGATGCATGTTCTTGGGCAAAGGCTTTATGTACAAGGCCTTGTGTAATTCTCGCCGCACCTGAGTTTTAGTGTCCCCAGCGGGAGGCTCAGCGCCAACGCCAATCCTTTCCAATATATCCCTGCCAGTTTCCGTTGTCGAAAGCCTAGCGTGCTGCATCACGAGGTGCGCCTCCCGTAGTTCTTCCAGGGTGTTGTGCACCCCTAATCTTAGTAGCCTGTCGGTTGACGCATTGTTAGGCAGCCCAAGGGCTGCCTTGTAAGCCTGCCTAATCATAGCCTCGACCTTGCCTTTTTCCGTGGTATCTAATTTCATATAAGGTGTCGCATAAGTAATCCTGCTGAGCACAAACGCCTGTACCAGCTTACAGAGATTCTTTTCTTCTATCCCGCTCTTACGGTTAGCGATTCGCCTGATTAGCCTCACGGTAGCGTTGACCGTGTTCTTAAGCTTTTTAAGGGCCACCGTATTCTTCCTGTTAGGCTACAGATATAGGCCCAGGATTCTGATCGTTTGGGCTTCGGCGACCGGCATATCCCCCACTTTTACCTCCAACGGTGGTGGCGGAATATAGTGCCTCGCATGTGGCCCTCGTGGTTTGTCCCGAACCACAAAAGAGCTCGGACATGGGCCTAGAGCATGAGAGTCCCGCATATCCTGCGAGCTCTTCGACAATATTCACTGCCTGTTGTAGTATTTTCTCCAACTGCGCGTTGCTACCCCTGGTGACCCATAGAGTAATATCATCCACATAATATGTGTGCTTCAGTCCCGGTATCTCTTCCAGCCTCGGCGGTATCTTAATCAAAGCGAGGTTAAACAGGAACGGCGACAAAACTGAACACTGTGGCGTCCCCTTGCCCTCCATCGGGAAAGAATTCGATTTGATTTCTCCAACTGCAATCTCCGCAGTCCTGCTCTCCAAGAATGATCTGATGTAGCGGAAGGTTCTGGCCCCTGGGCTAACGTCCGATAGGTTATTTAATATTGCCTCATGGGAAACATTGTCAAAAGCGTTATTCGGGTCGAGCCCCAGTATAGCTTTGGTGCCCGTGCAGTTCCGGGGATCGACTACGTCATGTTTCAGCTGTATCATGACGTCCTGCGGGGACAAATTGGCCCTGAAACCAATCATAGTTGCTGTAAAGATCGCCTTGTCCTCCGCATAACCCTGAAGCCCGTTTAAAACCACGTGCTCCATTAATTTGCCCACGCATGATGTCGAGCTTCCAGGACTAAACGTCCCCAAAACAATGACATTCAGAACAAGTCCTACCGATTGACCAAGCGGTGAAAATACAAAAAGTGCCGAGATCAAGAAACTTGACAACCGGACAAATGCCACTTGTAACGTCTGTTTTGCATTATGGCACACCAACCTTACAAAAACCTTTTTGTTTACATCTTAGAGCTTTCATACAAGGTTCCACCTATTTCGATAGTGTGAGACATTGAAATGTGAAGACTTTTTTTAAAGCTTACAAGTTTAGAATATTTTTATTGTGTGCGGTGAAGCCATAATTTAGGATGTTTCGGTGCCGTGTTCCGTGCTACCTTGTGGTGTGTGAATTTTTTTCTGTACTGCTATTTAGCATAATTTGTTAAAATACCTATTGATGAATAGCAAATTTATTCCTATTTTTAATTATATCTACTGAATTACTTTGTTTGGAAAATCTGTAGAGAGAAAAAATATAACCTTGCAACCTGATGGAACGATGCAGTTTTCACCGGACAGAAAAAAAAATGTAACTCATACGTTTTTTTTTAGCTAGAACATTCAAACTTTCCTCGTATATAGAAAACTCTTGGACCGCATTTTGCATTTTAGACATTAATTTTCGTTTTCTTCATTCATGTTGGGAATACAACAATAAAAATGTTCTATGCAATGTTCAATAAATCTTGTTTTCATAAATATTCTGGCATAATATACCCTAATATTAACTTTTTGAAGCAAGAGCGTTGAAAAGTACAATCACTTAGCTTGATGTTGACATATAATACTGCTCTGTACCTATTATATTATTCATAATAAAAATAATTACTAAAGCATACAAAATGTGGCCAATTTTTCCACGGTCACGAAAGAGTTAATACCTTTATTTTCTTTCCTCCGTGCCTTTGGTATTGAACGGAACTTTGCAAATGTTGCCAAATGTTGCAAAGTGCACGGAACTTTTCAAACTGCCTGCTTTGATTTTCAAGTCTTTTCAGTTTCTCTGGGCTTTTAGTTTTGCTTGTGCTACGTAAAGAAGTAGCCGACGCCCATAAAGCCGCCAACCTCTCCTTTCAAGCTTGTGAATGAAAGGGGGTAAATAAGAAAATTTAGTTCGTGCGAAATATAGTAGTAAAAAGTAACGATAGCTGAAATAGCGTATAGTGCAATAATACGAGATAAAATACGAATAAACAGCAGGTGTAATGATGGAGAGTTGTGCGAAAGCATTCTAGCGTCGTCTACATCTTACCGACCTTCTCTTCCCGCACGCAAGTCTAGTAACCGCTTCGCATTATGAAGCTAAATTACCATCTCAGCCTTTTCGCGAACGCTGGCTCCAATATGCGCGGTGAATTCCTCGGATGTGGTGATTCCCGATTTCGCGTCCACCTCAGCGCATCTCGGTCGAACCATCTTCCGACCCCTGAGAGGAATTTTCGGCTTACCTTTAGCTCAATCTTTTGTACAATGCATACATGAAGTGAACGTTTTCTTCTGTCGTTCTTGCAGTGCAGATTTTTAGGCCCCTGCGTATTTTGTTGCTTCGCCTTTCCTATAGTTATTTTTTTTCTCCCATTAAACTCTATTATTCTGCCTGTTTCTTCCGTTAACAGACACGCCGAACCGGAAGGGTCGAGTTTTGCGATCGGATTTATGGTTTTTTAAGGCTTAACCTTACCAAGACAAACCATAGTCCGTCGCACAAACTATGTATACCTGCAGTCAGCTGAAGCTACAGCTCGAATCAGCAATAAACACAAGCAAGAACAAGCCACGTGATCGATAAGATGAACGGAAAAAGCTATGATTGCGAGGCACGCCGTGGAGGTAATAGGTTGGTAGGGTTTTACGTCCCAAAACCACAATACGTTTACGAGGGACGCCGAAGTGGAGGTCTGCAAAAAAAGTCGCCGCATCTCCACGAAGTGAATGAGGAATTGATGATGAGTGGGCGAATCACTGGGATCGTTCGGTGTAACCGTAAAGCACCTGTGACATTGCCCACTCACGCGTGTAGTTGAGTGACAAAGCGTTGAAGTTATATACAATATTTATTGGTCATAAATGGTATGTCGTGTTGAGTTGTGGATTCCGTTTTCCCTTCATTATTACTGCTTGTGGTCCGTGAAATGTAGAGACAATGGTTCTTCGATCGCATCAAGCCTGAAGTTGGCAAATACAAGCTCTCTCCACGTCCCCCTGGTGCAGTGGCGTACCAACTCGATCGCGAGTGGGAGGGGCGAGCGTCGCGCACTCTCTCTTTCCCTCTCCCTCTCTCTCTCTCTCTCTCTCTCTCTCTCTATATATATATATATATATATATATATATATATATATATATATATATATATATTATATATATATATATATATATATATATATATATATATATATATATATATATATCCCGAGAAATATTTCGCTTTTCAAAACTGTTGTCTGAAATCAAGAAGTCTTCAGAGTAAGCCGAGCGCGAAATTTTTTACAGTATATTAGAGCCCTATAATATCACGCCTTTCTGAAGAAGAAGACTAAGTTCAGGGAAATAATTTTTATGGAAAACACATTGAGCTGGTTGTGTATTTAAGATTATGAATGGCTACGAATTTATATAATACGTGTCGTTCCTTGCCCTCTTTTTCCCAGCTTGGGCGGGTTGGGGAGGGAAATGAGATTAAGTGGCCCTTGACTCGTCCCCTCCGGCGCCTCCAAGTAAATACGCTTACGTAAACTGTGTAAGCTAAACTTTTCTTTGAAAAAATGTGGGTGATTATAACGTTAACCACCCCGCATTGTTTCCTTCCGTCCGTGTACATTTTTAGCTGTTAATGATTGGTCGAAACTTTTTGGGTCTAGCTCACAGCATCTGCTCGTAACACGACGCAACAAATGACACGTAAGGGATTCACCGTGTGATGACCACTTACGCACGACTACGTCAAAGAAAAAACAAGAAAACAATAAACTATCTTCAACGCAGCGTATTGTTGGTCACTTGCTCTTCGCTATTCGTCAAAAATTGCCGGTGTGCCATAAAACTCCTCCTTCAGGAATCAAGAAAGTTTATTTTCAACATAATAGTTGGGGGTCACCACAGGCGAAAAGCGTACATAATGAACAAAGGATACTTAAAGTAGTAAAAAACAAAGAATATTGGTAAACGTACGACATACATATACACACTGTATACATGCGCAGACATAAACGGAAAGTGAAGTATGCTTAAATGTAATGACGTCGGATCAAGATACGTACATTTAAACATGCTGGCTTTAAACAGGTTTATGTGGATATAATGTTACAGCACAAATATTAAAAAATTATCACATTGTACAATGAAAGAAGTGTGTAGCGGTAAAAACAGATAGCACTGTTTAGTACAGTTCAGATATCAAATATTCGCCCAACAATTTTTTACAAACATTGCTAAAATCAATACCCTGCTTCTGATATTTGTTTAAAAGATACGGTACATTGAAAGCCAGTGATTGTTTCCCATAAGTTGTGCGCCATCGCAATACAAACCATTTCTCGTGGCCTGCAATTCTAGGATCGCATATTTGTTTTTTTAACCTGCAGCTACTACTTAAAATGTTCGTAATACTATTATGTGACGTCACAAGCCTGCGAAAACTCGCGGCGTTGAAATGAAGTGTGCACAATAAACAACGAATGACTATGATGAACAATAACTAATTTTTTTTTTGGAATAGCCAAACAGTGTCTCATTATGAACGTAATTTAAGAAGGCTGTCCGCCTATCACATTGGCAGCGGCTACTTATAGCAGCTGGTGAGACAGCTTCAATGGGTACTTTCAGACGTAGTATAACGATGTTGAGCTGTTTTTGCGCGTATACAACTCTCTGTGAACTCATCCTTGCTGAGAGAGAGGGAGAGAGAAATAAACATAATTAGGAACAGACGCAATCCTTTGCAGGTGGGCAGTATTCTTAGTCCAGAAAACCGTGGACGCTAATCATCTTCCTGGTCAGGTAGATCAGGTTATGGGGCAAACTTGAAAGCTGGGCTTTTCAATGTGCTCGAGTCCACTACCTTATTTATCGCCTTGTTACAAGCCGCTGCAGTCGCTGCAGGCTACCTTATGATAAGCAAGGTGCAGCAGGTTAATCGGAGACTAAAGCCGGATTCGTAGGACAAATTTTATTACATAATTACGTGCTTGCTGCGCTCCAGTAAAACTGCCTGACTTGTTAGTTTTCCAGTCTTCCGCCGACAATGACTATTGTCGAAAATGGGGGGGGGGGGGGCTCCGCCTTCCTAACATTTCTCAATGGGGGGGGGGGGGGCGCCCGGTAGATACGCCTATGCCCTGGTGGTTGTTGATTGTTTCCAGTCATATAAAATGCATCGTAGAGCGTATCGAGACGTCACATACTGCACAAGCCAGTCGTTGTCCATGATGTCTACGTTAAAGTCACCGAGTAGTACGAAGGGGTTGTTCTTGTACTTTGTTTCATAATCGCGCATTGCTAGCTCGATGAACGCGCTCTCGCCTCTGAAGCAGCAGCTTGTTGTCGGCGTTGCCGCTTTGTCGCTGCTTCTCAAGCTCTCGCCTCCGGGGCAGCTTGTTGTATGCGTCGGTGTTGCCTTTCGGGGGCGAGAGCGCGTTCACATTGGCTTTTTTAATCCATGGCAGATAGAGAATGTGTGGTCTGGAACGCGCTTATATATGCATTTTGCACGAGCGCGTTCACGTTCGGTTTTTTTTTCATCCATATGGCAGAAAGAGAATATGTGGTCTGGAACGCGCTTATGCGCCCTCTCTTGTATTTTCACTGCATTGTGCTGCCATATGCTTTGATTGCATTGTGCGTGCATTGTGCTACCATATGCTTTGATTAAGTGTTTCTATTCTATAACCTCATTTATTCTAAATTTACATAACATTTTACAAAACCACTCAATTTTTGTGCAATCCATCACAGTGTGTCTGAGCCACAGATATATGCGGTGCTGTGCCGTGACGGACACACGGACAGACGCCGGACAAGCCTCGGCCTTAAGGTGCTTCGCCCCTTAAAAAAAGGCTGGGTTTTAACGGGATTTAAACCCAGACACTCTGCGTGGCAGCCGAGCCACGCCGGTGCTCTAAACTCCTCTGCAAGAACACCCTATAAAGATGTCATATCGGGCAAAGAATCGGTTTAACTGATGTAATATAGCGTGGTAGAAGGGTAAAGTAACACAAGGCGTCACGAAATGCTAAGTGCGTAACGAGTGGATGGTTTAAAGCTTCCCACCATAGGCGTGCGCACAGGGGGGGGGGGGGGGGGCAGGGAGGGGCGGCCGCCTCCCCTATTCACCTAAAAGGGGGGGCGAAAAGTCAGCCCCACACATTGACATAATAGGGAGGGGGTGCTGCGACACGGAGGGGGCGCAATGTCAGCACCATACATTGACATAATTTGGAGGGGGGGGGCGCTGCGACGAACCTTCGCCCCCCCCCCCCCCCCCTGAAGGGGAACCCTGTGCAGGCCTATGCTTCCCACCCATTACAAATGGCTAAGCCATTATTCATCATCGCCATCAGTCACAGCGTCAACAAAATGCGCATAATGCCTTACAGACGCGTAGTGGTTACTTCGCTTCTCCGCACAATGATGAATAACGGCATGGTGGGTACTTCTTATGAAAATATATATATGACGTAGTGGGTATTTGCAACTGTGCTTGCAGTAGTCGCCCCAAGAGAATTTACAAAGGGCTCTAGAAAGGCCGCTTCTTCAGCTTTCGCTGTGACTGTGGTGCGTGTTCCGCTCAGGCCTGGCGTTTTTAACACAGGAGCTGTTTAAGCTTGGGGTAATTCCGGTGTGGGAAGCAAAAACTCGGGGTGGTATGCACCACTGAAAGCGGGTATGTGCCAAGTAGCTTCTAGCATAGCATAGCCATGCATAGTATAGTATAGCAAGGAGGGGGAAAAGGGAATTGAGGGCGAGGAGGAGTGAGTTGAGGGTGAGGAGGAAGGACAGAAGGATGGGGAGAGGGCAAAGCATGACATAGCCTTGTATAGTAAAGTTATTATGTACAAAGCACCTCCTAGCATAGCATAGCCATGCATAGTATAGAATAGCAAGGGGGTGGGAGGGAAGTGAGGGTGAGGAGGAAGGAAAAGAGGAGTGGAAAGGGTGAAACATGGCATAGCCCTGTGTAGTATATAAAGATACAGTATAGTTTAGCAAGGAGATGAGAAAGGTGGTTTAGGGTGAAGAGGACTGATGTTAGGGTGATTAGGACGCCAAGCAGGAGGTGAGAGGGCGTATCGTATGTACGGCATGCCTTCTCACTTCCTCCTTGCCATCCTAATCACCCAATCATGTTCACTATAGCTTAGCAAGGGGTGGGAAAGAGAAGTGAAGATTGGGAGGAGTGATGGGAGGGTTAGGAGCAGGGAAATGAGGAGAAAGGTCAATAGAGGAACAGATAAGTAAAGAAAGAAACATGAAAGAACGAAGAAGATGTAGGAAGAGAAAGATAAAGAAAGAAACACGAAAGAAATAAGAAAAAAGAGGAAGATGATGAAATAAGAACTCAATCTGCGTTCGCCAGGTGGTGGCGCTTGCTTGCCAGCTCTGGTGCTTACTCAGATTGCACAGGAGTGAAGCGGGCTTTAATTCTTTATCGAGGTTATATATAAAATCTAGGCTACTGGCGGGCAAAAACTACAATCTCATTATGAGGTTCGCCTTAAGAGAAATGTCGAGGGGAACGGTGAATTAACTTTGACGAAATGGGGTGCTTTGCCGTGTGCCTAAATCTAAGTAGAACTTTTCCAGTAGTCGCTAACACGCAGTATATATACCAGCTTTATATTGTTTTCTTTTTTTGGACGCACATAATTAATTTAAGTGGTGCAATTGTAGTCCTTCCGCTGGGTTACATGAAGACGCGGTCATTAAACCAGCGAAATAAATCGAAATAAACGACTGACTGATCGAACCAATTTTGGCTCAAATGACACCATTACAAATAACAAATTGTAGGCAATGATTTGGCAGGGCATGTCCGTTTGGCGTGAATACCGGTAGGACGTTGTGATAGTCGTTTTTAACGGTATGCGACCTTGGCATCCAATTATATTTGTGAGCGTCAATGCATGAAACCGTGTTCTACTAAAATCGTAAGCGGAGCAACATTGCGTGTTCACTTCATATTTCGACGTTGTCATTTTCGCAATTCGTTCCACGCAAATACGTCTTGCGATCTCACCGGCTACATTTGCCAAGTTGCAATATGTGCCTTTCACTAATTATTTTGAAATATTGGGAGTTTTCATTAAGGAGCTATAGGCAATCGATTATCATTTCGCGTTCAATTAATTTTCCAATTCTCGGAGAAATACCGAGGACGCTATAGCGCAACGGAACACGGACAGGAGGGTGGACAGGATACCACGGGCGCTATCTCACAACTGGATTTATCGTGTCGCAGTACAAAGGAGAAAGCATAAATACAGCAATCGCATGCTTACAGGTTCTTCATGGCAAAAAGAAAATTGAGACAAGCGTGCGTCACTACCAAACAAACAGATCGACGAGTCGCTCACGCTTTCCTTCGGTCTTCGACGGCTTCAGTACGTCCAACTCACTAAAATCGCAGCTTTTCTTTGAGAAACACGGCTCAAGGTCTAAAAGCTCTGCTGCCCGCTACTAGTGATCTTCAAATCTTTCTCTTTTTTTTCCCCTTGCAAGTATGAACCAACTCGCCCGGCAGAAAGTTTCATTGAACATTTTCTATGCGCAGAGCTTGTCACTTCGTAAAAATAACGACTTCGATTGACTTGCACCGTATCGCTTCTATCGCGAGCAGGGGAAGATGGAAATTGGACGCCGTTGTCAGAAACGGCCTCTGCATGGGTTCGATTCGCCGCGTCTGCAGACGAGTACGGATGTGTCACTTCCTCGTCTTACTTCGAGTTCGCTCTCTGTGTGCGTTACATATTTCATAAATAATGCGGGATTCAGGGCATATTCACCATGTTGACGTCGCAGTGCGAGCAGCCTTGCTGATACATAAATACACCCGCCTTCGATCTGTCCAAAAAGGAGAACAAGCCTGGATGAACCATTGAACGGTTTAATGAATTTGCGAACTGACAGTTCCTATAGCAATAAGTAGAGGCCGGTCTTTAGGCACTAAAAAGCGCGTTTTAGGCGCCACAAATAGGCACGCGAAACAACATTTTAGGCCTCCAACGTCGTAAATGTGGGCACAACCAATTTCTACATAAATGCAAATGATTTCAAGCGAAGACGTGCGTGACCTGTATCTACGACAGGAAAGCAAAGAAATGTTATTGTTTGTGATGGCACAAAGGGGCTAACAGTTGAACATGGCCGTGCATTTGTCCCATAAGACTGCTGGACCAATCACTGTCAATTGACTTTCAACAAGCACACTGCTCCGATTCATGTTTATTAACGGCCACTGTCGCTCACCCGAGCGTCCCATGTAGTGAAACATACATGAAAAAGAACACTTGAGAGCTAGAAATACTGATTTAAAAAGCGCTACTGTATTTTATTTATTTATTTATTTATTTATTTATTTATTTATTTATTTATTTATTTATTTATTATTTATTTATTTATTTATAACACACTGCAGACCACAAATCGGTCCTTGCAGAAGGGGCACTCATTTTACATACAAAACAGAAACTACAATACCGAAATATCAATACAGTTAGTGCAAACAATATACAAAATTTCAAACATAATGCAGAAAGGGCCTTCATATGCGTACAAGAAAGCCAACGTAGCACCGAGATATAAATGCGGTTACTACAAAAAATATACATATTTTCAAACACAACACAGAACATGGGTAGCGTGCTGATTTAAGAAGGTTCATTCATTACATGCCTGGATTTCCACTCTGACATTGTCCCAGGGAAGATGGAATATTTGTAAGTATCTGTCCTAGCGAAATGAGGGGTTAATGCATGTGTGTGATCATGACGTGTACGCCTTGTGGACAGGGGGGATACATATAACACGGAGTCTATGGGTAATTCATGATTAAACAATGATTGTAGAAAGTTGAGACGAAGCATATGCCGGCGTGTTTCGAGGAGAGGAATGTCATTTTCTATCATGAGCTGTGTGGGGGAATCGGTGCGCTTAAATTGAGAGTAAATAAAGCTAACAGCCTTCCTCTGGGTTCTCTCCATTATTTTAACGTTGTGTTTAGTGTATGGGTCCCATGTAATACAAGCATACTCTAATTTGGTTCTAATGAAAGTCATATAACTAAGTAACTTAATGCTGGCTGGTGAATTTCTAAGTTTATGTTTTAGGAAGCAATGTTTACGGAAAGCGGAAGAACAAATATTGCTAATATGTAGGTTCCAAGAAAGATTGTAAGCGAATGTTACACCTAGATATTTGAAATTTTCAACCTCCCTTAGAGGTGAAGCGGCCAATGTTTAGGTATATTTTAACGGGCTTTTCTTACGTATTATGCGAAGACTTACGGCTTCGTCGTTGTTTAAAGCCATGCCTGACCTGTGACACAATACTTGTATGTTCTGCAAACTTCTCTCAAGGTCAGTCTGGTCATGCACAGTAGATATTTCGCGAAATAAAACACAATCGTCCGCAAACAATCTTATCTGTGTACCTGGAGTAACAACGGTGACAATGTCACTTATATAACCAAAAAAAAAAAAAAAACACTGGCCCCAGGACGCCACCCTGGGGTACATGGGATGTTACTGGAAGACAGCTCCAGTTGTTACCTTCAATAGAGACGAACTGCACACGATCCGAAAGATAGGCCGCTGTCCAAAAAAACTATAATGTTCGGAAGATTGTAATCTCTGAGTTTCTGAATAAGTTTATAATGTACTACTCTGTCGAACGCCTTACTGAAATCTAAAAAAAGAGCTTCAATTTTGGCCTTTATTATCTAACGTTTTCGCAAATGTATGAATTATAGTTAACAGTTGTGTCGTAGTGGAATAGCCTTTAAAAGGAATTCAGTATTTTAGAAAGGCATTCAGTATTAAGAAATTGCCATGCTGGCAATTTGCTAATACTGAATTCCTTTCTAAAAATTTTGTGATGTGGTTGGTGATAATACGTTCAATTAGTTTGCAGCAAGAGGAAGTTAATTATTGCAGCAAAAGGGAGAGTTGGGCTATTTGGTTTGCGTTCATATTGAAACAGCGCAAAAGTTTGAAATGCTTCAAAGAAAGAGGACAAGGCCTGACTTTTACGTGTGAAGGTCCTGTGGAAGGGGTGATTCAGTTTCTGGATCTTTCTCTGACGTTTATTGAGGACCACGTTTGCTGGGAGTTTTCCCCCAGGTCGAGGAAGCCCTTGCTCTGCTATTCCTTCAGTCATTCGAAAATTGTAAAATCCATGGCATCGCTGTTAACACCATTTTTTCTGCCTTAACAAAGTCTTGTGTTCACAGAATGTCCTCCAGCCTTCTATTTCAAGTTCAACGTCTGGAACATTCAGCCTTCCCCCGGGATGCCATTGTTTCCGCATTATTAAAAGTTTTGAACAAAGTAAAAAATGTTCAAGCAGAACCTCGTAATGCAAAATCGGGAAAGGGCAGGGGGCTAGCGGTGATTCCGTATATTCATGGTATTTCTCACCGCATAAAAAAGATTGCCGACAAGTTCAACGTTGATGTTCACTTTTCCGCCAAGAATAAGCTCAACAGCTTGTGTGCCAGAATTGATAAGTTGTCCACGAGTGTGAATATGTTGTCTAGGGGAACGTGCACGGTCAAGCACCGCATGCCCTTTGTCCCTTGCAAAAACAATGTTGTTAATTCTATTCCGTTTTCATGCGGTAAAGTTTATGTGGGGCAAACGGGGCGCTGCCTCAACATTCGCCTGCGTGTACACCATAGCTCTTTAAAGGGTGCGCCGTTCTCCCATTTGTCTGCCCACTGTGCCGCCTGTGGTTGCACCCCAGAATTCTGCCGCACGACCACCATTTTTAGACACACGGATTCTCGCATAAGAGAGATAGCTGAAGCCTTCGCTATCTGCAAAAACGGTGACACGTGTGTCAGCGCACCGTCGATTTCGTTACTTGATTGCGAGTTGACGTACTTGGAGAAGACATAATGATGCTACAAGTGCAGTCCTTTGTCATGTGCATAGGTTGCGTGCGCATTTTTTGTTCTTTTTTCTTCTCTCTTTCTATGTTTCGCTTGAATAAAGCATTCAGTTGTCAGTTCAGCGCTTGTGTTGTCAAGTCTTTCTGTGTCCTACGTCTTTTGCGCTGTTTCAATATGAAGTTAATGATAGTAGTCGATGATTTTCTAGTGATAAACGACTGCGCTTTTTAAAAATTGGCACCACTCAAGCTGTCCTCCAGTCATTGGGCCCTTTAGTCGATAACAAGGAAGCTCTGAACAGTATAAAAAGAAATCTGCCAATAACTTCAGCATAGCGTTTGAGAAACGCATTTGGGATATCACCTGGGACACATGATTTCGTTGTTTTCAAATTTAAAAGCATTGACGCAATACCATTGTATGAAATGAAGTCCACTTCGTGCGCCTCAAAAACAGACGAATGAAATAAGTTACCTACGTCTGACTGGGAAAAAAACGCTGTTGAAGTAGTTGTTGAAGTGTTGAGTGGTTTCATAAATGCGAAACAGACGACGATTTATGAAGAAATTAACGTGTTCTTACATGAGGACTGTTAGGTGCAACTCTGGCAATTTTCTCATATACAATGACACTATCCGAATTGTACAGGCAAGGCGTCCAACACTGCCAAATACACTTCCGCCCACTTGAAGTGCACATGTTTGAAGCAATCTCTTTGGAGAGCACGCTGAACATAGTCTCAACAATCACTGTGAAAATTGTGAAAGCAAGAGCAAACTACCACTTCTCCAAATTTTTGGGTTCGAAATTGTGCCTTTTGTCACTGAGAATAAGCTCGTACGCTGAGAAGGAGCGCTCGACGTCGACAGATGTTATTGGAGCGTAGTTGAACTTGGGAACATTCGATGGCTTAACCAACACTGGGATCCTAGAGTGCTCACCAAGAAGGACTCCTGGACCTTCTTTAAGCACAGAAAATGCCTCGTTCTTGTCCAAAACCGACTGTAACTTCGTACGTGCCATTTCGACCACTGCTCCTTCAGGAACGGCGGTGATCCTTTGCTGTGCATTCAATTTAGGTGCACGTTAAAAAACCCCACGTGGTCGAAAATTCCGGAGCCCTCCCCTACGGCGTCCCTCATAATCATATCGTGGTTTTCGGTGAGATATTAAACCCCAACAATTTATTGTTACTGCTGTGCGTGAAGAATTTGCGCAATGTTCGCAATTAGGGTTTCTGGCGAACGTTCAAGTTTTTTGATAGTGATTGTGAGGGACGTGAAGTTAGCGCACGAGTATGCCAGGTCTCCTTGGAGGCTATCTACAGAGGGGACAGCTTGAGCCTTCCTGACTGAAGCACTCTTATCACCTGAAAAGCCGTTAATCCCGACCTTGATGTCCGAGAAGTAGCAGTTGTAATACTCAACAGCTTCTAGCCATGTTCTCCAACGTGTGACGATGGGCTCTGGCGGAGTGGGCACGTACTGCAACTTCTCATTGAATGAGCGCACGCGAGAAGGTGCTTTCAGGAACACGGTCTTGGCTTTTGTTTTCCAGGAGTTGGTTGAACAAGAGGAGTACGTTGAACCCCATGCAGTTCCGCACAGTCAATATTGCCCGGTAACATGAATAACGTCCCCAAACTGCACTCGAAAGTGATACCTGAGGGTAAATATAGTTTTAGGGGCGTAGCTCCTCTTAGTCTAACCTTGTCACGTCTCCGTTGTCCGGCGTCACCGGCGCAAACGGCAGTATCTCCCGTTTAATGCAATGGATGGCTCTGTCTCATAGAAGTACATACAAACTGCAGTTCGGGGACAATATTCTAGATGGCGCTGTACACAATCTGTGTCGTCATCACCATTTCTCGTCTCATTTCCTAGATGGCGTTGGTCCAATAGAATTGTGTGCAATATGGCGCTTGTGTGAATCGACACTAGATGGCGCTAGAAGTGCCGCTGCTTTCCGATTGGCTGCTGCGCGGGCTGCGCGGGGATGCGCGGGGAGCGAGCGCCTCTCTCATTCTCCTGGACCGTCGCCGTACGTGTCGGATCGTTGGTGGAGCATGAACGAAGCGCAGCGGCAGGCGCGCGCTTGGCGGCGGCTTCGCGGGCGCGCACCGCCTCGAGATCCGCCTGGCGCTCGCTCGGCGGCAGCCAGGCGGATCCCGCGACGGTGCGCGCCAAGGACGCCGCTGCGAAACGGGCTCAACGAGAAGCGGATCCCGAGACCATGATTGCTTCAGGAGCTTCGCCCAAGCTCTTCATCATTCACCCGTGGATATGCTGTAATTTTTTATATAGGTGCCACTTTTGATATAGGCATTTATAAGCATTTACATGAATTTAGGCACGAACGCCCAAAATAGGCATGTTTAGGCCCTACAAAAATACTATAAAAGCCCCTCTTACCCTCTAATTCATGCTCATATGTCAAAGTCACGCGATAGATGCGCAAGGAACAAAATAGGCATTTGCCTAAAATCCGTTCTCTAGTAATAGGCCCCCGGCGCTGTACTGCAAAGCGTAACTCAACAGAGTGGCAGTACTTAACAGGTACAATCCTGAAGAGTTCGTTGGGCTCTACCGGAGGCTACTAGGACGCCCTTGTGTTGTTCTGAGGCGGTGTGCATCGTGTACGTGGTGCATCAGCTAAGTTTAGCCAGACGTAAATGAGAGAAAGAAACTAACAAAACCTGCGTAATGTACTGTTATTCATCTGTCTTCCTCCTTCAGCAACAATATTTTTGTATGTTATAATTAGGGAGTTTTAGCTTGAACGTATACTTCTTTACGTTACCGTGTTACCGGATACCGAATGGAATCCGCGCATGCGCGAACCTTTACGGAACGTAAACTACTCGCCGGATAGGCTTTACGTGCACGGCCCTATCTCGCAAATCCACCTTCGTTCGTGGCTACTCGCGATATCCGCATCGCGGAGACTCCAGCTGCCGAGTCAAAATAAGCCGAAGTGCGACCGCCACTTACGATCACCTTATTTCAGCCGGATTACCGAGGCTAGAGTGACCTAGAATACCGAATCCGCAAACGTGAGAGGCCTGAAGACGCCGACAGGCTGGATAGGTAACGCCGTCTAGCGGGGCCAAGGTGTACCAGGCAAGCACAAAATTGGTATTGCAGAAACATCGGGCATTCTACTTCCAATGTAAATGCCTTGCAGCGGCATAATTCCGAATGAGTTGCCTTTTTAATCATTTTTCCCCTCAAGAACACTAAGCGAAAACAAACGTGTCCATGATTGTGGTTGCACGAAGCGTCACAAGATGTCGACACCATCGCCCGATAACCCGGTATTGCTACACCCCTTCGCTTATACCGGGATACTGCACACGCTAAGAACCTCTCGTATGATTTTGCCGCAGCGTAATTCAATATTATCTAAATAAATGTAGTTTAAAAGCAATTATCATCACCATTTAGTGGTTTGCGCAAACGTAAAGGTTTACGTACGTACGTAAAGGTTTATGTTTTGGCAGCTAAAAAACTTTGCTAAAACTCGAGTTCCGGTAAAACTGTAAACGTCATCCGGTAAAGGTAACGTAAGGAAGTATACGTTCAAGCTAAAACTCCCTATTATGTGTGAATAATTATTGTGAATATGTGAATTATGTGTGAATATTTATAGTGAATAATTATTCACACATAATTATATGAATGATTATGTGTGAATAATTATTGCGCGAATAATTAGTATTCGCAGTATAAACGCCACATGCAGTAACATGAAAAGCACTGATCCCGGGTTTACGTCCCAGAGCATTTATTTTCTTTTCTTTGAGAAGCTTTAGTAATTCATGAGAAACGCATACGTGTTTTCTGTGTAGCTTCTGATGCAAAACGAGTGGATGGCAATCTTTTTTTCATGACTATTTCTGTACTTTACGAACGTTGACGACTATAGACAATGTACGGTCTAAACTCTCCTTACACATGTATACACCTAGGAGAGCTTTTGTAAGAGTCCACGTAGTGAACTTTCACAAAATAGCCACCCGCCCACAGTGCTCACGGGGCAAGGTTTTTCGCAGTGTTCTCAAGGAATGCTGCGCCATTTCTTACACAAGTAAATAAATAAATAAAATCGCAAAAAAAAAACAAGATCTGACGAGTTCAAGTACCTCTGTTTAAGGAAGCCGTTGAAAACAGCGGTTTGTACTCTCGCATAAGCACTGCCGGCTACCACGCTGCCGTCCTATTTACCGTGCTCAACAATTGCTCTCACGACCTCATCCTTGAGATGGACTTCCTATCGACGCATTCTGCCCTGACCTCAAAAATGAGCAATCAGCCGCCCTATACTGCCTTCTGGTTTGCTACGGCGACATATTCGACATCAACAATCGACCACCGGGCCAGACATCACTTGTAAAGCCCCGCATAACCATTGGTGATACTTAGGGCTCCGTGTTTTCGGATAAATCCGAAAAAAATCCGATAAACACTCGCTGGTAAAATTTTTCACAATTCGGATTTATCCGATACACTCCGATTTTAAATGCGCATTTTCAACGTTCAAAGGGCATTTTCAAAGCTGAGAATCATCAATCTAACGGAGCGGACCCCTATCAGTGACAGCAACCTCGTAAAGTATGCTTGCGTCTATTACAGCAAGCTTTAAGGTAGTAATACGAACAAACGTAGGTGTTTTGCATTCAAGTATTCGTGCTTGTGTGTATGTGTGTATATGTGTTTGCGCATTCACACCTTCCAGACATCTAAAATACACTTAGTGTGTTCGCATGTTCTTGTGTTCAGATATAATTTCAAATAATATTTTGGAGTATTGTGAATAATAAGAATAATAGGTCTTTTATTTTTCATGAAGATGAGGGAGGCTGTGCTAAAAAGCTGACAGGCAGCTTGAGTAGCTCCTGCCACCCAAAAATACACTTTGGCGAATTAAAGCAGTGCACATCAACAGCCTTGTTAACAGGGTAATTAAACAGCAATTGAAAAAATGAAAGGATCGAAAAACAGGATTATCAGCAACAATGTAACGCATTTTCATTGGAAATACAATTAATAAAAAAGCATTGCAGCGACTTATAATGCAAACTTAAACACCGAATTTCGGAGAAGTGGGGATTTACGAGAAATAAACTCCGATAAACGCCGAATTTCCTCAAAAAAAATATTGACTCTCTGCTACAAGAATTCAAATGGTCAGCATGCCTTTGTTGCCTAGACGACTTTCTTGTATATTCGCCTACATTTGAAACCCACCTTGAGCGTTTGTCAGCTATTCTTGGCGTCTTCCGCAAGGCTGACCTCCAGTTGAACTCATCGAAGTGTAACTTCCGCCGCCGACAGGTTAGAGTGCTGGGCTACCTCGTCGATGCTTCAGGTGTGCAGCCGGACCCGGAGAAAATTCGTGCAGTCACGAGTTTTCTTGTACCCCGGTCAGTCAAAGACGTCCGGAGTTTTGTGGGACTCTGTTCCTACTTATGACAGGTTCGTGAGAGATTCCGCAGCAATCGTTCGACCACTCACTGACCTTCTGAAGAAAGACGTGCCTTTTGCGTGGAGTCTCATTGAAGCTGCCGCTTTTTCCCACCTCACCACAGTTTTGATGACGCGACCTGTATTAGACCATTCTGACCCATCCGCTCCTGCCGAGATCCGAACCGATGCTAGTGGTTACGGGATCGGAGTCGTCTTAGACCAACGACAGCAGGGACACGACCGCGTTATCACCTACGCTAGCCGCCTCCTTACACCTGGCGAGCGCTACTATCCAATTAAATAACGTGAATGCCCCGCTCTTGTCGGGTTAGTCCCCAAGTTTCGCCGATATTTACATGGCACGCAGTTCTCCGAAATCACAGACGATCATGCGCTCTTTGGCTTTTGGTCACTAAAGGATGCTACTCGCCAGCTTGGTCGCTGGGCTCTGCGACTTCAAGAATATACTTACGCAATGACGTACGAGTTGGGATGTCTCCATCAGGACATAGACTGCCTATCTCGTTATGTGGTCGATGAATTGAGCACCATCCCTGACACCGACACCAGAGCTTGTGTCTTCTCCGTTTCCCAACTGATCAACGTCACCGACGAGCAACGCCGCGGTGCGTCCTTGCACGCTATCATCAACTGCCTCGAATCATCATCTTCCGACCCGTCCCATCGCTCGTTCGTCCTCAAACATGGTGCACTATATATACCGCCACAACTTTCACCCAGACGTACCAGCCTTACTGCTTGTTATTCCAAACCACCTACGCTCGGCTGCTCTCCACGAGCTTCGCGACCTTCCAATGGCCGGTCACTTTGGAGTGTCACGCACATACAACCAGATCGGCCGACGCTTCTTTTGGCCAGGGCTTGCACGCTCCGTCAGAAAATACGTTGCGGCGTGTGAGAAATGTCAGCGCCGCAAAACACCATCGACGCTTCCCGCCGGGTGCCTTCAACCACTCGCCATTTCGTCAGAGCCGTTCTTTCGCGTTGGCTTAGACTTCCATGGCCCTTTTCCCCTGTCTTCGTCTGGCAATAGGCCGCAGATTACGCCACGCGCTACGCCATCACACGAGCTCTTAAATTCCAACTAGCTGCGCCACACATGTCGCCGGTTTCCTTCTACACGACGTGAACTTGCTACATGGAAGCTCGACGCCATCTGCTTAAGGACCGTGGCGGCACATTCGTACCGAAAGCCGTAGCGGACGTCCTGCAGTCATGTCAAACGAGGCACAACTTCACTACGTCGTACCATCCGCAGACAAATGACCTCACGGAGCGTCTGAATCGAACACTTGCAGACATGCTTGCGAAGTATGTCTCTTCATACCACTTTGACTGGGACCTTGCTCTACCGTACGTGACATTTGCCTACACTTTTCCGTGCCATGACCTTCCCGGTTACTCTCCATTATTCCTGTTATTCGGCCAAGAACGAACATTGCCCCTAGATACAGCCATTCCGTTTCCTGCAGCAAGGACCAGCGAATATGCCCTTGGCGCTATCACCCGGGCTGCCCATTCACGGGAAACAACCCATACTCGCCTTCTGACATCTCAAGAGAACCAACGGCGTTTGTACGAACGACTACACCGAAACGCGCACACTTAAGGCGAAACCCTTCGATGTCTCATCAAACGCGAAAACTGACCGGCGTCCCACGTCGGAGGCGTCTACATAAGTGATGCAAAAAATCATCACGGGATGACATCATCATGACGTCACAGATCACTAACATTTGTGACGTTATCTGAGGTCACATGGTGGCGTCATCACATGACGTCATTGCTTAGTCAAAGGTGGGCCGATCCTGGAGGCAGTACAAAACAAGGTGAAGCGCAGAAAGCTTACAATGCCTCCGATCCTGGAGGCATTGCAAAACCACGTTAGTTGCAGAAAGTTTTCGAAGCGGGGCGCGGGAGGTTCAGTACACCGCTTAGGAGAAAAAGAAGAAGATAGCTTCCGCCGTCGAGTCGACTGAGGCGGATGGATAAAAGACCCTGTGAGATTTTGGCCTGGTTCTTTGGTTCTGCTGCGACCTCCGATCCATCACGTTGGCCTGTCGGAAAACCTGCTCTCTCGATACACAGGCCCCTAGCGAGTGCTTCGTGCGGTCACTCCCGTAGCATATGAAATCGCTCTTGTCGCCTCGTCGTCTCCATCCGCCCCGCAGGTCAGCGATATCGTAAACATCGTACGCTTGAAGCTGTGCCACTCTCCCATTGACGGTGACATCTAGAAGTGCCTAGAGGGCGTTTATGCCACCGGGGATTATGCTACGTGCATATTGATGGTCTCTCAGACCAAAGGTGTGGGCGCCCGACGAAGGGCTGTCTCAATTCGGGCTCTGAGCTGAACAGCTCAGCGCTCCAACCTCTGCTGTAAATATATATTGTGTGTAGTCTACAGAACAAGCGCCTCGTCATTCACGTAACAATATGGAAAGGACGATCGGTAAATTATCCTGTAACTTACGTGTTTATGGTTACAAAATAACACGGTCACGGGTGAAGACCGGCCGAGTAACTCGCTGCGTGTCTGGAAACATACCAAGAGTAGCAAAGTCCTAAAAGAACGAACGATGGTAGCGAAGAAAAATGACGACTTTCATAAGTGCGGACACTTGCAATATAAATAGCAACAGAGTGACTTCGAAATTACTGCAGACCATCGACTGCGCCCTCATTTTATTCACATTCGAAGCGCTGCCACATACGTGCACGCAGCGAAGTGAGTTCGACGATGTTGCACTTCGATGACGAGTGTGTTCACTGTTCGAGTGACGCTAATGGCCAAGTGCACTCGATGTGTAGGCGGGCGTGAAGCGTCGATTTTACACACACTTCCCTCTACCTTTTGGTGGTATAACGAGCAGTGTTCGAAATTGCCCAATTATTGCTCAGAAACGGGGAACCCGTTTCCTGCATAGGTCGTAATATTAAAGATATTAAGTAAATGAACGAAAGAAAAGCCTCCGTTCGCGGCAACGCAACATTCCGTGAGAGTCGCGAGAAACGCACACGGATAAGCAAGCACTGCCTCGAGCACTCGACCACGTTGTCCAGGCTTCTTGGTCTAGAGTTTCGCTGGGTGGGCGCCTGCTTCAAGGCGGCGCGCAGGCCGCTTTTTACCGAGGAGCCCACTGTATAGAGTTGAGCGAGCGTGGTATGTACGGCGGACAGGCGCTGATTTCGCAACATTTGACTTCGCGCGAGCGTCCCTTTCCTGTTCAGATTATGCTAATGTGCTGAACCGTTTCTCCAGACTCTTTTTTCTATGCAAAACTTTGCAACTTAAGAGCCGCCGTCTTGGGAGAGTGGTGCAATCTAGCGTTTGGTCGGGCTCTGCCGTTGCGCTGGAATGTGCAGCTAGTTGGGGGAAAAGTCATTCTCACGAGCTGCGCAGTGTCGTATTTGCGTGCCCGCTTACACGTGTCTGTTCGTATACGTGCGGTACTTCTCGCACTTTTGTAGCTTTCGTGGAATAACTAATTAACCTCTATAGCGCTGCGTGTTGCGAGATATTACTTTCGGTCGCTTGGCAGGGGCCATCCGCTGCGCTTCGCAAATTTTCGCAGTCTCCTGTGGTTGCTTAGCGTTAAATATATGCAAACACGAGTAGTGCTTCAAGGCTGCCTTTCGTTTATCGCGGCGTTAGCAAATGCGCATTCCGTATGCACGCCGGCATTTCGATATATCTTCTTCAGGCGTGCGTTGTCCTTCGTAACAGAAATAAATGATCTAATTTGCGTGAATATACAACCTGGGCGCTCTCTCATTAAGTAGTCATTCGCTATAAATTAAGATCTGTGTTTTTTGCCTGTGCTTCTTGTGACAAACACATATTCCCAGAGCAAAAATATTTTATTTATTTTATTTGTTGATACAACAGCCGCGTACGAGAGCTCTTGCAGCAGTGGGATTATATGAGGCTGAACGTAACAAAAAGAAAAACAGGAACAAAAATAGCCTTAGCAACATTAGCGATTTTGAATTTTAGTGACACACACTGTTTTTCAACAACGCCGCTGTCAAAGTCCTTCCACGGAAGTGAACGAATGCAGCCAGTTATAAAATTCCATAATTTTACAGCGCGGGGAGAGAAACCATACTTTTGAAAAATACGACAGATCCCACGCATTTGGGAATCGATTTCATGAGAAGTAGTCAGCGAGAAGCTGGCAATGCCGACTTTTTTTTGCTTCGAAGAATGTGTTACGATATGTCTCTGTGTAAATTAAGTAGTGTGCATATCGTGGGCTTAGCAGGTACGTCGACGAGAATGGCGCCTCAGCACTCACCTTGGCGCAGCCGTAAGTTTTATCGAAAAGAAGGGCACGCTACAGCTGCGCTGATGCGCATATCTTTAAGGGCTACTGTGACACGAAAATTTTCACTTTTTTGTTTTGTTTTCACTCACTAAGCTCGAGGGCTTGAGTTCGGTTCCCGGCACGGTGGTCACATATCGAAAGAGGCTAAATGTAGAGAACACATGTCTGCTCAGATTTTTATAAATCTTCAATGTCTCTTTCCGCTGTTCTTGGTTCTCACCGGTGGCGCATACCATCATAACACGACAGGCGTATCATGTCATTCATTACGTAAGCTGTAAATCGTATTCGTCATAAGCTCATGTCTTCCTCTCCCAATTTTGGTATATGCTCCAAGTTAAGGAGACGACCACGAGAGCACCCAGGCGTAAGCGGCCAAATAGATAGAATCAGCCAAAGTACCTTTGGGTCGCTAAGAAATGCTTCGAATTTAAAATATCTGTAGGGTGTGGAAAAAGTCACAGTTTCGCCGCAAGGGCGAAGCGATGAAGGCGATAGCAAGAAAGTGGAATGTCACAGGAGGAACGACAAGCAGCTCGATACTTGCAGCACGCCGCTGAAGCACAAAGAAGGACGCCCGAAAAGAACGCATATCACAAACGCGAACTTAGGTGCACGTTAAAGAACCCAAGGTGGTCGACATTTCCGGAGCCCTCCACTACGGCGTCTCTCATAATGATATCGTGGTTTTGGGACGTTAAACCCCAGATATTATTATTACAAGCGTGAACTACAACTGTCACAGTGGTTACGTCAGTTGTCACAGTTGTTACGTCACAGTCTGGGGGCGTCTGACGCAAGATGTGCCCGGTGTTCTTTTTTTTTTCGTTCCACATCACGAGTGGATACAGAAAGGAGCCATTTTGTCGTGCACGTATCAAGGGAAGTTTTCAACTTGAAAGAAACTGTAGGAGCGTTGCGTGATAGAAAACACGCCCAAGCTCCTCCGAGATCTGCGTACCACCAGCGGTAAATGGTGCATATAAATAGCTCGCCGTTATTTTGCCTGCGCATGCATGGCGCGTGGTTGAGTTTTCTAACGCAGCGTGCTGGGAAGCGAGAGGTCGCTGGTTCTAATCCCTGGTCGGGTGCTTCGAAATTTTTTCATCTGCTTTATTTTTCTTTGTGCATTTTTATATAATACATACATATACATATCCGGGACATGACGGCGACAGCGACGGCAAAAATCCGCCGAGAGTGTCCATATAATTGCTATTGCAATGAAACGCCAGGCCTGCGCGGAAAGCGCAGCACAGTCCCAGAGAAAGCTGGAAGAGCGGCATTTATAGAGCCCGTTGTAAACTCTCTTGGTGCTACTAACACAAGTACACTTGCAAGGCACCCACTACGCCACAAATCATAATTTTTTTGATGTTGGGAAGCACCCACTACACCATTATCATCATTTTGCGGAGAAGCGAGGCACCCGCTACACATCTGTAAGACATTATGTACACTTTGTTGATGCGTCGGCTGATGACGATGAAGATTTATGGCTGAGCCCTTTGTAATGGGTTGGAAGCTTTAAACGACCAACTAGTTACGCAATTCGCATTGTTTGACGGCCGGCCGTCACTTCATTCTCCTACCAACGTATGTTAACGTAAGAAAGAGAAAGAACTTCACTTTATTGAGGCCCTGAGGAAATGGGTCATGGGGGCCTTATCATTTTATGGGCTTTCTTGGAAACTAATAGAAATACACTTGCGAGGTAGCCGCTACGCTATAAATCCTCATAATTTCTGTGAAGTAGGGAAGCAGCCACTATGCCATTTTTCGTCATTCTGCGGAGACCCGTGGTACCCGCTACACATCTGTAAGGTATTATGTGTACTTTGTTGATGCCGTGCCTGATGACGATGAAGAATTATGGCTGATCCCTTTGTAATGGGTTTGAAGCATTCAACGACCCACTCGTAGCGCAATTCGCATTGTGTGACGCCTGGTTACAGAATTCGCGTTTTGTGACGCCTGGTTGTTGTTTTGCTCTTCTACCACGTTATATTACATATGTTAATGCGGTTCCTTCGCGACGTGAAACCTCTATAGGGTTTCTTTGCAACGGAGTTTCAAGCACCGGCATGGCTCTGCTGTAGAATACTGGGCTTCCACGCAGAGAACCCAGGTTCGAACCCCGTTCTGTCCTGGACATTTTTTTTTCTTATTTCGCGCGATAGCGGTTACGGATACCGGCGGCAGACAACTACGGCGCCGAAAACGGCTGTTTGTGATCTCATAGCAGCTCCCGGTGGAAGGGTTGGCGAAAGATAAGGATTCGTTTAATCGAAGCTTAGAGAGATTTGCATGGCAGCGCAAGCTTTCCGCACAATCGCATTTACCCTCACCCACTTTTCGTTGTAGCTTAGCGGCACTGGCGTAGCCGTGGGGTGAGTGGGGGCCCTCCCCGAACTTTTTTTTCGAACTTGCATGTGTGTATATACACGCACACATATAAACGCACACACTAACATACCTAAAGTTGGTTGAAACCCCCCTGAAAAAAAATTATTCCTACCCCTCTGCTTAGCGGCTAAGGTGTTGCGTTGCTGAGATCGAGTACAGGGGTTTGATTCCCGACCACGGCGGCCGCAATTCAATGGGGGCGAAATGCAAAAAATATCTGCATGCTTAGACATTTAAGTCAACGCGAACAAGTTCCAGGTGGTCAAAATTACTCCGGAGTCGCCCACTACGGCATGCCTCATAATCACACCGTGGCTTTCGCGCGTAAATCCAACGATTTCACGACTTGCACGTGAACCATGGTAACAACGTTGCCATCTGTTTAGACTACGCTGAAGCTTTCGGTGCGATGCCGCTACTAATAAAATTATCCCGATTGAACTCGTACCTTCGCGTAATGCAGTGGATAAGCGAATTCTCAATCGACCGTTCCTTGTCAGTATAACCATTCGTCCAAACCCCTTCCTGTCCCTCCCTCAAGTTCTTGGGACCGCTTCTTTTCCTAATATATTATTAGGAATACATTTACGAGTTATATCCCGGGAGAAAATAGTCAAACAGCCAATATGGCGGTTGGTCTTCAAATCGTACTTTATTACGCCTGAAAAAGAGAAACCGAAAAACCGAAACTGCCATATTCTTCTGAGACGTCCAGAATGAGTGAGCTTCGTGAGAGGTACTGGGATCGATACCCAGCACCTCCACCAATGTTACGACGTCAAGATGTAGGTCGCAAAGCAAAGATGGAGAGAAGAGCAGCAGGCCGGTCTTTTTTAATACCGCGCGCAGCGAGTTCTTATTCTTCTTTCTGCTGCCTGTATAAAGCGTATGCGCCTCTGCGCTGTCGTCGTCGTCTTTCTCGTAGCGGGTGCGTGGCAATATTAACCGTAAGCCGACTTCGTTGTGTGGGTGTGCGGGCTGCCCTGTTAATTATAGCCCGCATGACGCACATACGTTAACGCGTGCGGAAGAACGACACCTCTGTAATCGTTGTCTTCAGCAGTGACGCCATTATGGGCGTCTGCTTGTTGCGCTCGTCGGTGCTTCGCTTTCGGAAAATCTAACGTTGCGCAAAACACACGAGGACTAGAAAGGAACACTTAAACAGACAAGCGCACACTAACAACTGAAGTTTATTTCAGGAAACACTGATACTTATACATGTAAAAAACACACGTCACATTATCACATGCGCAGGCTCTATTGCGACATGAAGGTAATCTCTTTTTCTTGAAGTGTTACTGACGCGCAACTGATGCAATTGCCTCCGGCACACGCTATGTAAAACGCTTCGAGGATCTCCCTCTCTAATCTGTCACCGAATCGTGCCGCTGTGAAGTGCCGCTGACATGCAACGAAGTTTATATAGGTCAAACGGGGCGCTGCTACAATGAGAGGACACGTGAGCACAACTGGACTGTAAATAACAACGCGAGGGGGCATATGTCGGAGCACTGTAAACGCTGCAACTGCCGACCAATTATTAATCAGACAAAATTCTTGGCACGATCTGGTGACAGATTAGAGAGGGAGATCCTCGAAGCGTTTTACATTGCGTGTGCCGGAGACAATTACATCAGTTGCGCGTCAGTAGCACTCTAAGAAAAAGGGATTACCTTTCATGTCGCGATAGAGCCTGAGCCTGTGATGATGTGACGTGTGTTTTTTACGTGTATAAGTATCAGTGTTTCCTGAAATAAACCTCAGTTGTTAGTTTGCGCTTGTCTGTTTAAGTGTTCCTATCGAGTCCTCGTGTGTTTTGCGCAGCGTTAAATTTTCCATTATGCTACACCAACTCGCCCACATCAAGCTCCTTTGGTTGCGGTTACGTCGTTGAATTTGGTTGAATTTAATTGCGCCACAATAATTACTAGAGGCCGCTTTTTCCATATCTCAAAGCTGTGATGGGTTCTTCGCATGAAGGACTTAAATTCTCCCGTTTGACGTAACCGCGTAACTCCACTAAATAAAAAGTTAATTATTTAACTTTCTTAATTAATGTCCCAAGTGATGTCTTTAAGCATCTGAAGATGCCTGCCGCTACAGGAAAAGCACTTGTCAAGGCAGCGAGCAAATATCGAGTTTTCCTGATTTTTGAGGATTTTTGGACACATATCTGGAAACACCCTGTACCTAGGCTGTTGCACGTTACTAAAACCAAATAACTTTGAAAAAATGTGGTTAACCGCAACTGCATGAAAGCTACGACATATCGCTTGCCGCCATGGGGCGCTCGTAGGATGTTTTTACATTGCGCTTAAATATCTAATTAAGAAAGATCAATTACGCAAAATCTTTTATACTTACTCCAAGGCCAAGTGAGTTTCGTTACATTGTAGAGGGCATTCTAAAATGACCGATCAAACCTACCGCTTAGCAGGGACGACGGCACTTCCTCGCCGCGTGCAGCAGTCGAAAATGCTGGCGCACTGGGAAAACGATATCTAGAACCGCGGCCGCTCATTTCGCCACGGTCCGCGCGCCGGTTGTTTCGCTCGAAGCACGTTTGAGAGCACTGCAGCATGGTAGCGCAAGAGCGCAGTCACGTAGTTTTATTTCATATTTCGCGGGCTTTCCTTAAACCTGGAAAAAGTCACAACTCAGCACCAAAAATTTGGATCGGTTTTTTTGGAATGCCCTCTATAACGTAACGACACGCACCTGGCCCTGAAGTGAATTTTTCAAATTTTGCATAGTTGATTTTAGTTAATTACCTAACTTAGCGCAATATAGAAAATGCGCTAACGAGCGCCACATGACGGCAAACAAGGCACAGAACCCAGCTACTGAAGATGGGATAACCTGGAGAGGGACTGAATGCCCTGAATTGGACAAGCCTTTCAGTACCGCAGAAGTCACAAGAGCCCTATATAAAACTTAACCGGAAATCGGCACCGGGCCGGGACGGAATTACTAATACGACTCTTAGAAATCTACACGCACCCTCAGTACTTTATGCACGTTCGTGCGTGCGTTTGTATGTGTGCGTGTATATATACGCAAGCAAAACTGAAAATTTTCAAGGAGGAAGGGGTTTGAAACCCCAACCCCCCCCACCTGGCTGCGCCCTTGGCACTGACAGACTACATAAACGAAGTATGGACAACTGGAAAATACCCGATGAATGGAAATTATCTCAAGTCATTCTCAGACCCAAACCGGTGAAAACACCAAATTTAGAGAACTTAAGACCAGTATCTGTCACCTCATGCGTTGGCAAAGTGCCAGAACACGCCATACTCAGTAGATTCAAAGACTATTTGGAGGATAATCAAATGTATACCAATGACACGTTAGGATTTAGATCAGCATTACCCAACCAGGATGCTATGAAACAGATTAGACATGACATCCTAGACGGTTATCATAGAAGGTCAAAGCCATACTCGGATTAGACATAGAGAAAGCATTTGACAACATTCACCATAGCTTTGCACACAAGACAGCAGAGAATTTTGAACTTGGTACCATCATGTTCAACTACATTAAATCATTTCGGGAGACCCGCAGGGCATGATTGAGGGCAGGTGACATGAACTCTGATGTTACACTCGGAGATCGAGGGACCCCACAGGGCTCAGTCGTATCATCCGTCCTCATCAATCTCTGCATGATCGGACTATCAAGAAATTTAGAGGAAGCAATAGGGATGGAACATACTACATATACCGACGGCCTAACTATATGGTGCTCTAGCGGTAAGGAAGGACGAATTCAGCATTCATTAAATGAGGCAATTAAAACGTTCGAAGATTACCTCAAACTAACCGGCTTCAGATGCTCCCCCTATAAGTCAGAGTTGTTATGTAGAAGGGAGCGCGGAGGGAGACCCACAGGTTGGCGACCATTGGAAGACTGTGACATACAATGATTCGCATCTACAGGAGCTAATGTACCCAGAGTTAACACAATCAGAGTGTTGGTGTTCCTCATTGACTCCAACGGAGGTAACAAGTCAGCATTAGAAAGAGTTTTGGCTAAAACTCAGAATGCATACGGTATGGTCAAAAGACTCGCCAATAAGCACCGAGACATGAAGGATGACAATCTTATTAGACTAATTCACTCCTTCGTTCTATGCCATATAACATACATGGCTGCCATGTACAATTGGATGCTTCAGCGAACCAAGAGAATAGACAATATGATAAAAAGAGTTACTAAGAACGCACTCGGGCTCACTATACGAACCAGCACTAATTTACTTCTACAACTGGGAGTCCACAATACAATATTAGAGATGGCCGAGGCTCAAGAGAGGTCACAAAACTTGAGACTAATTACTACTACACAGGGAGATGAATTCTCTACAAAATCAAGGTTAACTCCATTATAGAGCAAGATACATACGTGAAGGTCCCATGCGACATTGCGAGCAATGTTATTGTACAACCACTACCGAGAATTATACATCCTATCCATAACATCAACAGGAAATTAGCAAAAGCTAACAGTCTCACTAACAAGATGGATAAGGGAGGGACTACTGCATGCATCGTTGACTCTGCGCAGTGCAAACGTGGTGACGCTTTTGCAGCAGTCGTAGTTGATCACAGTGGGCATACAGTCAGTGGAGTTACGCTCAATACCAGTAAAACTGAAGTTGCAGAACAAGTTGCCACAGCACTTGCAATTCCAGACGCAAAGTTCAATGAAATTTATAGCGATTCTAAAAGCACTGTTAGAGCTTTCAGTAGACGAAGAAGAGCCCCGCAGGTGGCCAGTATAATAAAAGAAATCAAAGGTACAAGACCAAAAATATGTTTATTGGTTTCCAGCTCATTTGGGCAATATTGAAGGGTGCCCCATCAATCCAAATGAGTCGGCCAACAGCGCTGCCCGCGAACTCACTGACCGGGGCGCTTTTACAAATGGCTTCGACTCTGCTGGATCTGAGAATACACTCAGAGATACTCCCATGGCTCACAACGAAATTACAATACGATATTGCATGAGTAGGAGACTATTTCCTCCTCCACACATCAAACATGACAGGGCACAAGCAGTGACACTTAGACAATTACAAACACGTTCATATTACTCACCCGTACAATAAAAGGAATGGCATAACATTCAAGACATGAATACTATACTATAGTTTGTAGAGCATGCAAGGTAGATGATTGTACATTAGAACATTTGCTCTGGGAGTGTGAGTCCCTTGGCCCTGGAATTACTCGTGACAGGTTCTAAAGCATGATCGGTTCTCAAGATCACAATCAGCAAGTCCTAGCTGTCCAGTACGCCCGTTGTAGGGATAGGGGGCTTGACCTGCCGGTTCCAACGTGGGAGTAGTTAGGCGGGCTCTCCAGCCCTGTACAGGACATTCAATAAAGTTTATTCCGCCTCCTCCCGTTGGTTTCTCTGCACATACAAGATCGAAAACGTCCCAGTGAAATCACTTTCTGCTGTATAAATAATTAGGCATAACCCTGTTCCGAGACCTTCCCTGGAGTGCAACAAATGTAATTTAATCAGCGATAAAGACTGAGGGTTCATGAAACGTCGTCTTCCTTGTGCTAGTCATACTACTCGCGTTCAAGTCATTTGTCTGGAATACGCCGCCGTCATCTCGAATATATATGATAAATGCAATCTGATCGGTTCAGAATCGTGCGACGAGTTTAATCCATTCTTTATATTCCTATAACATCAGCAGTTCACTCTTAAAGGCAGCTCGACATCTTTTGCTTTTCGTCGTCGTATTGCCACACTCTCACTCTATCACACGTTCTCTTACAGCTCGCTAAACAACCCTCTTTACATCACGCCACCATCTTCTCGAATGTCACACGCACCAGCCATCAACTGCAGGTTGCTCGTCCTCGGACATGAGCTATCACATTTCAAGCCTCATTTTTTCCATCGGCTGCCAGAGCCAGGAACGACCTGCCCCGAAATACTGCTGCCATCATTCACAGTTTGTTTATAACGGTTCAAAACTTGTACTTCACTGCGAAACCGAGTTTTTGTTTTGTATGCATGCCAACCACTCCTTGTGTAGTACACCTAGTGGGGCCCTTAAAGAGACCGACAACTGGCCAGAATGTGCGATCCTGGTCCCAATGAAAAGACCGTAAACTACAGTGACAGAGTCAATAATCTTTTTCGCGATCTGAGTAGGTTTTATATTTTTAAATGGCGTTTAAAAGTCACAAAAGACCGCAGCCTCACGGAAGAGCCTTGAAGCTGGATTATGGAGCCGCTCACTTTGCTGTACGTAGTCTGATGCTTTCATGTGTTCCAAATCAGTGCTCAAAATTTGAGTATGCATATTACCACACACGCTCCTTTCTTTGTACGTTTTATGTTACCGGCCCATTGCATGTGTAGCTGTTGCCTTGCGCAAACCGCGCCAGAATGTCTGAGAACATTCGAGGTTATATTAGGGTCGTCTTTTAGGCTTGAGCGCGCAAGCGCGAGCAGCTCAGTTCATTCCCGAACTAACGCGTCCTCCAGCGATAAGGCTCGAATGTTCGATGCCGCATGTAAAATGCCGACACGCCTTGCCGCGGTTCAGTTTTTATCGACGGCCGACGCTCTGTTGGCCACTTTCAGTGTACAGTGTCTATTTCTGTAGTTTGACTTTTCCGTTTCCCGGCCACAAGTCCAGCCAAATAAAGAATTTCATCTTGGACACGCCGACTGCTGCCTTCGTCGACGTCACGACCCCGTGTCATCTGGTGGGGCTGCTGTTCGTTCATGTTTCGGACACCCCCGTCAAGCCGTGAACCCAGCCAAAGTGGCAAAGACATCGACGCCAACGCGAAGAAGCGAGAAAGCTGCAGGCAACAAAGTCTACCGCCAGAGTACGGGTCTCTACCTGAAAAGACCTGGCAAACCAAAACCCTGAACTCTACCACAGCGACGATGACAGCGACTGTGCCGCCTGCACCGATTCTGCTCCGGCAATCCAGGGAGCCGCCAACTTTCTGTGGAGCATCGATTGAAGACCCAGAAAGCTGGCTGGAGACGTACGACCGAGTCACCTATATCACATCTCGTGGGGATGCCTAAACCGATCACCAACTTTAGATGCCTTTTTAGGCCAGTACAACCTATCTAATACTTTCGAGCAATGGGAGGCCCAGCTCGCCAGCTGTGACCCGGAGGTACAGCTTGCGCTTCTGGGTCACGTCAGGCAGGCAGCAGTAGTCAGTGGAGCCCTGGACTTGGGGTCCCACCCATCGAGCTCATGACCCCTTTTCCCAAGCCTTATGAATAAAGTTGTACTACTACTACTACCGCCTTCAACAACTGGGACTCCGAAGAAAAACTGCCTCCCGTCTGCTTCTACCTAAAAGACGTCGCGAGGATATGATTCGAAAATCGAGAATCCGCGCTGCAAACCTGATATCTCTTTCGGACGACGTTCCTAAGCACGTTCACGAGCATGGTCCGCAAAGAACGGGTCGCATCTATGCTGGAGACCCGTGTGCAGCTGCCCAATGAAAACACCGCTATCTACATGGAACAGATGAATCGCCTGTTTCGAAACGCCGGCCCAAGTATGCCCGAACAGAAGAAAGTCAGGTTCCTCATGCGGGATGTAAAACAAGAACTCTTCTCTGGATTGATAAGGAACCCGCCGAAGGCGGTCGCTGAATTTGCTTCGGAGGCTACGACAATCGAGAAAACGCTTGTGATGCGAACGCGGCAATACAACCGCAGTTTCTTGTCAACAAGCTACGCCGACCTGCGTGAGACGATCAGAGCAATCGTGCAAAAGGAGCTGCGAAAAATTCTACCTTCATCGCAATCTCAGGTGGATTCCGTCGCTGACGTCGTGCTCCAGGAGATCCAGCAATCGCTGGGCGCTCCTCAGCTAAAAGAGCCGCAGCCGCAAGCTGTGAGCAATCCTGCAGCAGCCCGCCGTGATGCTCGTCCCCCACGCCAAGGCGCCACAGTACCGTCACCAGACGCCGCCGCCGCCACCGACGCCCTACCATCCGCCTGTCGGCCAGCGCTACTCCCCTAGGAAGACCGAAGTTTGGCGCGCCCCTCACCACCGCCCGCTCTGCTACCACTGCGGGGAAGCCGGCCATACCTACCGTCGTTGCCAATACCGCCAGATGGGACTACGCGGCTTCGCCGTCAACGCGCCGTGTCCAGAGCAAGGTGAACGACCACGCGACATCGCCGACTACCTCGCAGGAGAGCAATGGACCCCCGAGGACCTTCCCGATGGCCGTCGCCAGGCCGCTACGTCTATCCCTAACGCCGACCGTACACTGGCCCAAGCCGGGGCCGGTCACCTATCCCGTACCCGGAAAACCAAGGGCAGCAACCGATGGAGGTGCGGTTGCTGTACGACGAAATACCGAAGATCCTCCGCCGCCGACGACGACGTCGCGACGAAATCGAAAGAACACGCCGCAAGCCGAACGAAGCCCTGATGTCGAAACTTTGTGGCCCGAAGAAGACCTGACGACGCAACGTCGAATCAGTGGGACAAACCGACGTAGCCGTGATCCGACGCCGTGACCTAACCATAATACTAGGCGACGAACAGGCTACCTCGCCGTTCTCATCGATGGCCACAACGTCACCGCTCTCGTCGATACTGGAGCCGATTATTCCGTCATCACTGGGCCGTTCGCCGCGAAGTTGAAGAAAGGTACGAATGCTTGGGAAGGCCCCGAAATCCGGACCGCTGGAGGCCATCTAATAACGCCGTCTGGAGTCTGCACAGCAAGAGTCACCATCGGTAATCGCACTTATCCTGCGAGCTTCGTAATCTTGCAACATTGATCCAGGGATGCCATACTTGGCATGGACTTCTTAAACGATCACGGCGCCGTCATCGACCTAAAAAGCAAGTCGATAACTCTATCGTCGGACAAAGCAACACCACCGGATACGAACCCATGTCAACATGCCCTGAACATGCTCGAGGATCAAGTCACCATTCCGCCTAGGTCGAGCCTCATAATTTCCGTTGGCACCGTAAAGGCTGAAAAGATCGAAGGTATCATCGAGAGCGATCATCGTTTGCTTCTAGACCGTTACATTTACGTCGCAAGAGGTATTGCTCGGTTGCATGAAGGAAAGGGAGCGTGATGCTAACGAACTTCAGCCAAGAATACAGACATCTGAGCAGAGGCTTCCTGAAATAAATGGATCGTCGTAGCTACTGACTGCCTCACTCGCTACGCCGAAACAAGAGCTCTGCCCAAATGCAGTGCCGCCGAGGTAGCCCAGTTCTTCGTTGAGAACATCGTCCTTCGTCATGGCGTCCCAGAGGTCCTTATCACCGACAAAGGTACGGCCTTTACTGCTGACCTAACTCAGGTGATCTTGGGATACAGCCAGAAAAGCCACCGCCGGACCACCGCCTACCACCCACAGACCAATGGTCTCATCGAGCGTCTAAATAAGACCATCGCTTACATGCTGGCCATGTACGTCAACGTCGAGTACAAGACGTGGGATTGCATCCTTCCGTACGTGACCTTCGCATACAACACAGCCGTACGAGAAACGACGCAGATGACGCCTTACAAATTGGTCTACGGAAGCTGCCCAGCTACGACGCTCGACGCTATGCTGCCAAATGTCACCGACGACGACAATATCGACCTCGCCGCTTATTTGCAACGCGCCGAAGAAGTCCGACAGCTCGCCCGCCTCAAGTACCAGCAGAGGCTCGACAGCCGTCCCTATAATCTCGACGATGCCACATGGAATACCAACCCAGTGACCACGTGTGGATCTGAACGCCAGTACGCCGACGGGAACTTAGCGAGAAGCTTCTTCGGCGATACTTCGGGCCATACACGGTGCTTCGACGTCTCGGCACTCTAGACTACGAAGTTATCCCGGACGGCATTACGAACTCTCAAGGGGGCCGCGCATGACCTGAAGTCGTCCATGTCGTGCGCCTTAACCGTTTTATGCGCGTTAGCGAACCTGAGGACTGTACTTTTTACTTTAATATTGTACTTTTTTGCTTGTACTTATTGCTTATTGTACTTTTTTATTTATTTTACTTCCTTTGTGTATGCACTTTTCTTCCCATTCCCTGTTCTGTTACAACCATCGGGACGATGCCTTTTCAGAAGGGGGCAATGCCACACACGCTCCTTTCTCTGTATGTTTTACGTTACCGGCCCATTGCACGTGTAGCTGCTGCCTTGCGCAAACCGCGCCAGAATGTCTGAGAGCATTCGAAGTTTTCAGGATCGTCTTTTAGGCTTGAGCGCGCAAACGCGAACAGCTGAGTTGATTCTCGAACTAACGCGGCCACCAGCGATAAGGCTCGAATCTTCTATGCCGCATGTATAAATGCCGACACGCCTTGCCGCGGTTCAGTTTTAGGAGCTGGCTCGCCAGGTTCTTAAGCTGGGGTGAAGTCCCACGCCGTAACCTGCATTCATCCTAGCTTGGCTCAGCGCACGCTCGCGCGAAAGAGAAGTCTTTTTCCTCTTGTTCTTCGAGCACCTCTATGATGATATTAACGCAGGCAAAACCACATATAGCATAGCCATAAGCGTGCGCACAGGGGGGGGAAGGGGGGGCGGCCGCCCCCTCCTAATCACCTAAGAGGGGGGGCGCAAAATCTGCCCCGTACATTGACGCTTCTAGTCACATAAGAGGGGGGGGGGGCGCAAAATCTGCCCCATACATTGACTTAGTAGGGTTGGGGGGCGCTGCAAGGAACCTTTGCCCCCCCCTGATGGGGAACCCTGCGCACGCCTATGAGCATAGCCAACTGTAGCACGCGGCGCTCGCTCCACTCCGGCGCGTGCTTTAGTTTGATAGGAGACCGCTAGAGGGCCACAACTGCGCACTCCCTCTCTCTTTCGACAGTAGTCAGTCAGTGCGCTTCAATACTAATAACATGAACGAAGAAGACAAGACGGCGAAGCGGAGGGCTCGCAATGCAGCAGCAGCGTGGGCTGTCCATGTCTATGTGTATATAATTGTAAATTGTGTATATAGTTCATCAAAATTTAAAATTAATAAAACATTGTGTATATATGTATATATAACAGTGTGTGTCACGTCTTCACATTATGGTAGAGGACTTGTACAGAAGTATAGCTCAATAAAACTTTTTGTTGGGCTAGTTGGTTATTCGTGCACAAGCTCTCCCATAACGAGAAGAAGGTTGCTGCTAGGCATGGAGTGGCTCTGGTCTTTTCGGCGCCAGAAAAGCTAGCCAAGTTGTGTCCGCGCATTTGCGATAGCAAGAGACGCGGTTGCCTGAAGAAACATGAGAAAGCCTACGTCAAATGTTCCACGGGAGTTGTATACTCTATTCCATTATCCTGCGGAAAACAGTACATCGGGATGACCGAGAGATGCCTAAATGACCGGCTTAGGGAGCGTGCGCTAAAGGTTAGTAAAAACGAGGATAAGTACGCGCATCTTCTCGCGCATACTTCCGCATGTGGGTGTGAACCACGATTTACTGAGACGCAGGTTCTTGGAAGAAGCTTGAAATCATCTGCACTTCTGCTGTTGGAAGCATATTTTATTGGAAAAAATAAGGACAATTGTGTTAGCGAGCCGTCGTTGGTGTTACATCAACAGGAAATATCTTTTCTCGAGGCAAGGATTTAGTGATCTGCTGGTTTTATCTGCTTTTTCGTATTTCTTTTTCAATTTGTTTAATTTTTTTGCCTGGTGGGGTGGGGGCGCTCATACTTCGCTTGTGTGTTGCTTTCCACATGCGCACCTTTCTTCTTCATTGGTTTTGCGCATTTTTCTGTACCTATATAAGAGGGTCATTCAGGTGCAATAAACAGTTGGTAGTGAGCGCCGAGTGTCGTGTGTGTTCCTCGGGTGGATGAGTGAGTGTTTGTGTGAGTGTTTGCGGGAGTCAAGGTTGCGCTGATCATCCTACACTATGTTGTACAGAAGATTCACGGGTTTTCCCGATCTTCTCCGAGCCAGCTCCTCAATCATCATTCACTTCGTGGATATGGCGCGATTTTTTGTCGACGGCCGACGCTGTCTTCGCCGCTATCAGTGTACAGTGTCTATTGCTGTAGTTTGACTTTCCGTTTCTTGGCCACAGTTTCGGCCAAATAAAGAGTTTCATCTTGGACACGCCGACTGCTGCCTTCGTCGACGTCACGACCCCGTGACAACATTATTATCCATCCCTGCTCTATTCTGTGCTGCTTGCGAAGAAGTTGACGCTGAGAAGCGACGCTGCATTTGCGGCATTTAGTGGAACATGTCGAGCCGCGGTGCATGCTCGCGGAGCGCACGCATGCGCAGCAAACCGCAGCGCACAAACACGAACCGATGACGTGCTAAAAACAACCATTACTTGTACCTTGTGTTGTGTGCACGACATGTGTTGTGTGTCGCCGCAGATTGAGACATTCTGATTCACTGCGTTTTCAGCGTTACCATCGTTCAGCGTTACAAAACCACGTGGTTTCGCAGACTCCGCGATCGGCCCACCTTTGGCCAAGTGACGATGTCATGTGATTGCGTCATCATGCGACGTCACGTTATGTGACGTCCTAGTGACGTTGTGATGACGTCACAAATTTTAGCGACCTGGGACGACATGATGACGCCATCACATGATATTTTGCATCACTCGTGTTGAAGCGGACGCCGACGGTCACTTTTCGCGTTTGATGGCGGCATCTAAAATTTTTGCCTTAGAAGAAAAAGACGTGTTCGTCTTCATCCGCATTGCATTCTATCCCGGAACCATACGGCTGCCACCTGTGATGCTATAGCTCTACATAAGGAAAATGTAAGACACAAGAGGCCAGACAGCCGTAAACTGTTCACTTTTTAACAACGCCGGCAGTAAACTAGCGGGATTACTCCGTCTCGCCGTGGCGGGCAACAAGAATATCTCCACCGCATTGTACGCAAGCCTAAGGCCCCGCAAGCTGGCCCAAGAATGCTACGAAGCATCCCAACAAGCAAAATCGATGTTATATCCGCAGAAAATTAAATACTTGCGCAAACCTGGAAGAACGGCTACGTACAGATGCATATGCACGTAGCACTGCCCAGGACGAGAAGCTCGTGTGCGGTTCTATCGTGGTTCACATCGTCACTTGAACCACTATCGAAATTTTATATCTGATTAGACTTAATTATATGGTGTTTCGTAGCCATATATTTCAGATATAGAGTTACGGTATTCTTGCGAAATCGCGCTGTCACTGAATGGCTTACATTCGACCCGTACACGTAATGGTGGGAGAGCGTTTTATAAGCAAGAAGTCAAGACATTCCTTCATTTATTTATTTATGTTCCCACGCACAGCGCAGGGCTTTGGATAGATTGCATTTTGGCAAAATCTGAAAGTGAGCTAAATATTTCACGTAATAAACATGGGTTCTCATAGTGAGCGGGCCTCTAATCCCATTCACGCGGTTGTCTTGACCCGCGTACACACAGGAGGGCAGTGTCCATTGTATGCTCGGGCCCATTTTGCAAATATATCCGCTCAATTAAGTAAACAAAGTTATTCAGAACGTGCGCGAAGAACCAGCGTAATGCTTTCTTTTTTTCCCTTTGTTCCGTCACTGCCTTTAGCACGGACCTCATCCACTCGAACGAAACTTGGCAGTGCTATGAGTTTTTCTTTGCTGCGATCGTTGCCAGAGTCTCAGTAGCTCGCAAAGAATATACGTGCTTCCGTTATGCATAGCCCATCTCATCTTGTCGGCAAATATATGCGCTCGGCTAATGGGATTTCATCCCTCTAAAGCCCGAACGCTGTAGCACAATGCTAAATAAACAGTGGGCCGAGATCCGCGTTGTGTAAACGTTGGTCGACTCCGTCGGTGCGTATACGAGCGCTGCTCCTTCTCCCCAGACCAAACAGGTCATCCCAGCAGGGGCGCTATGCGAGAGCCTGCCAAAAATCTCGCGTTAGACCGTTTCCGTTATGGTGCCACGATAGCCTCTTACATCGTCGGATAAGGTCTCAAATTGTGTTCCTTTGGTCGATGATGGACGACCCAGATGTTTCGTAAAACACCAGAATCGATAAATGAGCCGTTGTATGTGTATTTAGAACATAAACGACGCGCTGTCCTCTCTGTCTGTACATACTGTGCTGTTGTCCATTGCAACGCTGCCATGGAAATGGATCGTTGATACGACGCTTCTCTTGAGGTTCAACGACCGTTTCCGCATTGCACAGTCATGCAACCGCTCTAATTTAGCGCTCAAGTGGTAATCCTCGTTCGCGAAGCGCGGTTGGATTGAAGTGGCTCCAGTTAGCAGTTCTGTAAGCGGTGTTCATTTATTGAATGCCAGGCCGCGTTTCACATAGCGCGTGAGTGGTTCATACTCTGGCGGTGACTGCGCCACTACTGAACGAAGACGAAGAAAAGGAGCTGCTCCAGCTGTCTTAATGCGCGTGAAGCCTCCGCAAGACCGCGCCTCTGAATTCTTAGGGTAGTTACAATGTACATGAATACACGTCCCTTTCATATTATACATTTATTAAGGCCTTAAATGCCTCATCAGACAATGGCCTTGAATATTACGGCGCGCGGTAGAAAAGCACACATGGCCTTAATAAAAATCAGATAGAAATCGGGGTTGGGCTGGAATCTAACGCAGGTATTTTGCGTGGAAGCCAAGTATTCTTGCACAGAGCTATGCCAGTACTTGAGGCCGCTTCGGGAAAAGACCCTATACAGTCGCCATGTCATGCAATGAGTCCCATTAACAGATGTAATACCGCGTGGCAGGAGCGCGGAATTGCACAAGGCGTCAAATAATGTGAAATGCCCAACAATGGGCCGTTGTAAGCTCAGCGAATGGCTATGCCGTAATTCATCACTATCACCACCATCATCAGCCACAGCGTCAACAAAGTGTACAGGTATTAATGGTGACAGAGGTCTTCAGGGTGCGATACAGTTCCAATGCAAATGATCAAGAAAAAAGAAGTCCGTTATAGTCGCGTTGTTGAATAAGTGGCTGCTGGAAACGAAGATCTACGGAACACATGCTCGACTCTCAACTTTAGTGGCAAACTCTGTGCTCTCTTTCCGGCGCATGCGAAGTCTGGAGGTGCATGATGCAAGAGGAAGCGTGAGCAAAGGAAGCGATGCGATCGCATTTATAGAGAGGGAATAAAAATGAGACAGCTGCAGCCACGTGCTCTACTCCACTGATCGTCGTAGCACATAGAACCGGAAACTAGGTTCCAGCTTTTGTAGGACGAGTGGGTGCCTCGTGCTACGAAAGCAGCCCAATATGCACAACACGAACGCCGTCGCATGCTTTGAAAATGCGATACGCTGCAGTCGAACTCCATGTAACCGCATATATATAGAACTCAGTTAAAATGAAGAGAGACAATGAAACGTCGCATTACTTTTTTTTCTTGTTGCGACGAGACTTTCTCGCATTATTGAAGCTGTCATTGAGTATGTAGGAAACGCCTACTTAACCTATTCTATACTCTCCCTCGGGAAAATTATGCGAACTGAGTGGAGATTTAATCCGTATCACGTGACTTTCAGATGTTGAAATGCATCTCGCCCGCGATAACCGTGTAGTCAAACCTGCGCCGTCCTCCAGTAAACCGCAGGTGTTTGCGCTCTCCATCCTCCCTTTTTCTTCCTCCGTACCAGCACATATTTTAATTGCAACGGGTGCTACGACACCGAGTATTTTCTGCCTTTTTTGCAACAGCATTGGCCCAAGAATAATAACTCATTTCGGCAGAATTTACTTGTTCAGTATAGGTGCTCCACCACTGCTCTGTTGAGACCGTATTCTTATAGACAACTCAAAGTACAAGGGCCAACACATTGGCATTGCTTAAGACCGCCAGGTGACGTTTACTCAGAGGCACTGACGCAAGCTTTTGCGGCATATCAATGATGATATATAGGGGATGTTGCATAAGCTGAATTAATTATCAAAACCGGTATTTGAGCAGACGTTGCGCGTGCTTGCGCCCATATGAGAGTTGTGTAGAGGTCCGAGTGTGATTGCGTGTATAACGCACAGCAGCCCACGAATATTGGTGCTAAAGTTCTACAGGATGGACCTTCGGGATCATGTTCGGTAGGACGAAGGGTAAATAAACTACGCCAACAGATAACACGACCTACACGCATGCACCAAGAGACGCATAAGTGGGCCACAGTAAACGCTGTTTCTATCACCTAGATTATCGGCATAAAAAAATTGCGCGTTCGGCAATGTACGAGCATGGGCTGCAACGAAATTTGGGATCGTACAGTTGAGCGGGAAAAGCACAAGTGACTGGTGGCTGGATCGGCAAAATCGGGAGGTGCTGCGCTGTTGTCACCGAGCGCGACGATGGCGAGAGTCTCAAAAGCGTGCGTAGTTGGTCTGGTTGGCACGACTTCCAGGTCTAAAAGAGAAAAAAAAAATAGCCAAAAATTGAGAATACTAGCCAAGAAGTAGCCAAGTTGAGCCAAGGGTAGTGAAAATAGCCGGAAGTAGCCACGCGCGTGTGTGAAGACAACTTCGACGTTCTTACTTAAATGACTAAATGCAGAAAATGTTCGCAGAAAATTTCAATAAGCGCAGCATGAACCCTTCAAAATCGGGATTGCTGAGATTCAAGCAGAAATTGTTGATTTTAGCAATAAATTCGTGCAAGATGACCAAATTTCTTGCACTGTCGCAAAAATGACGCTTGAAAAGGACTAACAGCCTTGCGACGAGAATAAAAGTGAGTACGGCATACGTGTTCGCCAAATTACCATTGCTGGGATTGAAGCATAAATTGTACTTTCGCAACCATTGCTTTGAGTGATGACCAAGTATGAGCAGTTGATTGCCCGAGTCGCAGTCCGGACCTAATCCTAAGAAATGACTCGAGCAGTTCGTCGGATATCCGATTTCTATTGTCGAGGAGTGCAGAGCAATTTGGACCCGGAGCGCTTTCGACTGCCGTGTTCACTTCAATTTACGGTTTAAAGTAGCGTTCAGCAATGGGCGGTCTGAAAAATGCGCTGTCATGCAACAGTTTTCCCTGAGTCACACCCGCGTACCCAGAAGACGTTTCTTCTGTGTAATGCAAGCGCCAAATCCAATTTTGGAAGCTGGAAACACGCCTTGGCCGTCATGCTCTGTCACCACATACTCGAACACTAGTAGTTGCAGCGTCACCAGATATTGATAATTTAGTGGAAATCGGGCAACAAAAAAGTTGCCAAAAAGTACCAAGTAGCCGAGACGTTTTTCCTGCCACCACCGGCCCGAAAAAGTGAAAAAGTAGGAAAATTGGCGCAATGTAGCGAAACTCTGCAACCCTGCTGGTTCGTTCATACTTTCTTTGGAAACAGCGAGTATGAACCAACCAGCTCCCGTAGGCACATTCTATTTTGTGAGCACCGAGGACGGCCAAAGATCAACACATTATAGCTACCGTGGCGTCCCTCAGGGCGGTGTACTCAGTCATGTGCTGTTCACTCTTACGCTGATTGCCCTCCTTGAGCACCTGCCAAGCACAGTTAGGCTATCAATGTACGCGGATGATATCTGCATTTGGACGTCCGCCGTAACACGCCTACGGTTGCGAGTGAGAATTCAAAGAGCTGCCACTCAAACTGCCCATTACCTCCGTAACAGAGGCTTGGAAATTTCTTCCGAGAAGTGCGCTCTCGTGGCGTTTACGTGCAAGCCTATGAATAACTACAGCGTAATAATCAATGGTCAAGCTATACCGTATATTCGATCACACAAGTTTCTGGGTGTCATAATTGACAGAGACATATCATGGAGCCATCACGTATTGTACCTAAAAAAGCGGTTGATTGGCATCTGTCATCTGTTGAAGTTTTTCGCAGGGAAGACTTGGGGAATGTCCCCAAGTGCTATGCTACAGCTGTACACGGTACTTTTCCTCGGCTTCCTGCGGTACAGCTTGCCTGCATTAACCAACGCAAGCAAAACAAGCCTACGAACGTTACAAAGTGTTCAGGCCCAAGCGCTCCGAATTTGCCTAGGCTTGCCTCGTAGTGCATCGACGGTGGCTTCTATAGCGATAGCCGGAGACCATCTCATCAAGACACACATTGACGTTGAAACACTCAGGACACATATAAGGCATCTGGCTCGGACTCCCCGCCACCACCTAGCCTCTTTACCAGCAGACAGACCACGCGCATCTTTTTGCCAAACGGTAACCGCGTATCGCGAGTCTTTACCAACATGCTTCTTGCCCGCCGTGAGACCTTCGATTCCTCCCTGGTGCCTGACTCAGCCCAACATCAGCCTGACAATACCTGGCATCCGGAAAAAAGTGGATATGTCGTCACCTGCCTTTAAACAGCTCGCTTTACTCCTGCTATATGAGAAGTACCAAGGCTATGTACACGTATACACTGACGGCTCCGTTTTGCCAAACAGCTCAACTGCAGCAGTTGTGATACCGATCAAAGCCACAACAATCAAATTCAAGACCGCCCACCTTACGACATCGACGGCAGCAGAGCTCGCAGCGCTTCGTGTCGCATTACATTTCATTAGTGATGAACGGGCACAAAAATGGACTAAAAATGGACTCCAAGGCGGCACTACAGTCTCTTTTGTCACCTTTACGACGCGGCCCGCATGAACAACTTGTATTTGAGATTGCAGAGGAGATAGACCAGTTAATTGAGAAAGGGCATGAAATAACTTTTCAGTGGCTTCCAAGTCACTGTGGGATTATCGGCAATGAGCGGGCCGATCAAGCTGCCCGTTCCGCCCATACTGAAAACAATCAACTCTTAATACCGCTCTCCAGAACTGACGCTGCACGGAAGCTCCGCGTGCTTGCTCGCCAACTCACCACGTCGCAGTGGAACGAGCCACACTTCCAGCACGCGCGACTATATGCCCTAGACCCAACTCTCAGCCTTCGAATTCCCCCAGGACTTCGTCGAGGTGACGCTGCCCTTCTGTGCAGGTTATGGTTGGGTGTCGCATTTACCTATGCGTACGCGTTCTGCATAGGAATGGCCGACACCGCAGCTTGTGACCACTGCGGAAGTGATGAAACAAGCATATTCTGTGCGACTGTCCACAGTACTGTTCGCAGAGACAGTCGCTCTGCAACGCGCTTGACAAATTGGACGACCGAACTCTTTCGGAAGAAAGAATCCTGCGCCACCGACAGGACTTGTCACAGAAGGCTGTGCAGGCGCTAATGCGCTTTCTGCGTCCAACCGGTCTATCAGAACGCCTGTGATAGGACGTCCTGCATGTGTGCACATGTGTGCATGTTTTGTTTTGTTTTACAGCGAAAGCTGTTATGAGATCATTTCAGCAGCCGTTTTTGGTTCCGTAGTTGTCCGCCGCCGCCGCCGCCGCCGGTGTCCGTAACCACTATCGCTCGAAATAAGAAAAAAAGTCCAGGATGGAACGAGGTTCGAACCTGGGCCCTCAGCGTGGGAGCCCAGTATTCAACCCCTGAGCCATGCCGGTGCTTGAAACTGCTTTGCAAAAAGGTCCTATACATGCTTCATCTCGGGAAGGAACCGCATTGACATATGCAATGTAGCGTGGTAGAAGAGTAAAATAAGCACCAAGCGTCGCACAACGCGAATTCTGTAACCAGGCGTCACACAATGCGAATTGCGCAACGAGTAGGTTGTTGAATGCTTCCAACCCATTACAAAGGACTCCACCATAATTCTTCATCGTCATCAGGCACAGCATCAACAAAGCGCATAATGCCTAACATGCGTTTAGCAGGTACCACGGCTCTCCGTAGAATGACGAAAAATGGCACAGTGCCTGCTTCCCTACTTCTCAAAAATTACAATGATTATAGCGTAGTGGGTTCCTCGCAAGTGCACTTGTATTGGTTGCCAAGGATAATCATATCGTGGTTTTGGGACGTTAAACCACAGATATTATTATTATTGGTTGCCAAGGAAGCCCATAAGCGCATGATGCATTTCCTCAGGGTCTCAGTAAAGTTCTTCGCCCCCCCCCCACCCTCTCTCCCACGTCAAACGTATGTTATACAGCATGGCGGGAGAGTGAAATAGCGACCGGGCGTCACCCAATGCCAACTGCATAACTGGTGGGCCGTTTAAAGCTTCCCACCCATTACAAAGGGCTGAGCCATAATTCGTCATCGTCATCAGTCGTCGCGTCAACAAAGTGCACATAATGCCTTACAGACGTGTAGTTGGTGCCTCGCTTCTCCGCAGAATGACGAATAATGGCTTAGTAGGTGCTTCCCAGCTTGACAAAAATTGTTATTTATGACGTAGTGGGTACCTTGCTAGTGTACTTGTATTAGTAGCCCCAAGAGAGCTCACAACGGGCTCTAGAAACGCCGCTCTCCCAGCTTTCGCTGTGACTGTGCTGCGGTTTCAGCGCAGGCCTGGCGTTTTTATTTTATCTCTCTCTCTCTGTCCTCTTTCTTACCCCTATATCCTCACCCCTGTGCAGGGTAGCAAACCGGTCGCTCGCACCGGGTTAACCTCCCTGCCTCTTCCTTTTCATCTATTTCTCTCTTTCTGCCATCTACTGGCCTGTCTGAACGACCCTGAGTGGAACGCTCTCATGTGTGTGTTGCCGTGTTTTTGTTGTTAATTTTTTCTCTCTCCTTCTCTTTCAATCCCCTCTTCCCCCACCCCTGTGCAGGGTAGCATACCGGATACTAGCATCTAGTTAACCTCCCTGCTTTCCCCCTCTCTCTCTCTCCAAACCAGTGTTGGCCGCCCAAAGTGACCCATCTTAAAGCCCACATTTCGAAAGCTATTCTTGGTTTCACAGAAATCGACATTAAAAACACACCTGCTTACATGGCCAGCGCAAAAATCACAAAGCAAAAGGGAAGGGTTCCATCTGTGCAGCCACGGTATAGGGTATGATCCTGCGTTAGCGCATGAGACGTCATCTAGCAAGTGGGCTTCAGATGAGAACGCTTTCTGCCGGCCACCCCTGCTTTAGAAAATGGAATGCGCTCGACACTTTCGCCATCGTCGCGCTCTGGAACAAGAGCGCGGTGACTCGCTATTTTGCCGCTCCGGCCACCATTCACTTGCTCTCTAAAAAAAATCCAGTATTAGGGTCCCGAACATTTCTGCCACGCACCTATAATCGTCATCTACCTCGCATGCTTTCCGAAATTGCGTTATCACCGCGGTCCCGGCACTTCCCGGTCACGAACGGCGTGAGTTCTGTCAGCGTGACGCCGCATTCTTGATAGGAAAGTGGCGAGATCCGAGTTTCTGTAAACGCTCTGTAAGCGCGTACATTTCTGTAAGCGCTTCACCTTTATTGGTACAACGCAATGCTAGGATAAACCTTTATATAATCCACTCGGAATTGCGACTACGGCGTGCTAGAGGGCGGAAATTCCAGGAAATCCTGAGGCGATTGCCAATCTTACTACTAGTGTTCCAGCAGAAATAAAATGAACCAAAAGGCACTTTTTATCCCGAACATTGACATAGGAAATGAAAAGATTGCCCCAGTAATTTCTTAGATATTTGTCAGCGGAGCTAACTTAAATGGGGCTAAGTGTAATGATTCCGTTTTGGTTGCTCAGGACTACTTCAGCTCAGTATTTAGCCACAACGCACTTAATCCTAACCCTTTCTATGACGCACGAAAAACAGATTAACGACCATACAATTATTTCTGCGGAGGGAATTTTACTTTTTCGTTAAAATCAAGCAGAAAAATTCAGTATGCCTCGATATGTTGTCAATAGAGTTTTTAAGACGATACTGTCGATAGATCTGGCACTTTTTGTTGAAAATGTTTAACGTACCATTGCGAGAAAGAACAGGGCCAAAAGGTGATTGGCTGATGACGATAGTTGTGTAAGTGCTAAAATATGGAGACAAATTAAATGTTGCTTATTGCTAAGCAATTATTTACGATTGTCGTGAAGTCGTTTCATAGCGCATCGTTCGCATCAGGCACGCGCATCGAAACGGTCGAGCACTGAAGTGTCATCCACATTACCGAAATCATGCACGTGAATTTGGGTTTTCCTGCAAACACGCATCACTCTTAATGCAGCTACGACCATCCTTGATCTGAAATTCCATCTGCTGCATCAATTTTACAACGTAAAGTTTCTTGTGAGCCGAATAACGGATCTAGACCCGCTCGGAATTGGCCTTGTACTCGTGTAGGTTGATTGACTGCTTGAATGAAGCCATATTTATTCACAATTTCTATCGTATCGGTATGTCCATGTTTAACGACATGTCTATGAGTAGTTCCTCCAATGCGAGAATCCCAATCAACCCCAGGCAAATTAAAGTCCCTCGTGATAATGAACCTGAACGCAAAAAGTTAACGAAGATTACGAACTACGTGCCATAATTATTCCATTTCTTATAATCCGTCCCACCGAGTGACTGCTGCAGCTGGCGGGAATAACGAAGTGTAAGAACCATTAACGAAGAGAAAATGAAAAGTCTGAAACCTGGGGCTCAAGGGTCACGAACTCGCTATGATAAGACGCTTCATGGTTCGCTCAGGATAAAATATTTTGCACGTTCTTCTCGCGGTGCCTAAATTCTCACACTGCTGTGTCAGTGCTGTCAACGCAGAGTAATTAAAACATTTGTAAGGGTGTTCTCTATCATTTTTTGCTCAAATGCGCAGTTGGTGCACGTTGGTACAATCATTCCCTATTCCGTATGTTGACGCTTTTATTCGCTAAGTTCTGTAGCTTATAAGTGTCGAGCAAAATGAACACTTAAAAAAGGTAATATATTTCTGCATGTAACTCAAATCATCTTCCGTTAACACTCAATCAACAAGTTTGATGCTGCATATTAAATTCATTTGCCGCAAGTATGCTATAATTTTGTCAGAGAATGCTCACTTTGCGTAATGCGTTATTACAACTTGTAATTCTATTCCTTCGGAAATCTCGTAGATTTACTCATTCGAAAAATATTTCTGTTGCGGTGATACGTGCGTGTCAGTCTACTGTTTAATTCATTTTTCTTCCTTTTTGGCTTACTCCTCTAGTCTATTGAGAAACGTTCTTTAAATTTTTTTTTCTTACATTTATATGCCAGGTTTTTCGCTTCAGTGCAGTTACTGTACAGCGTATAATGAAGCACATCTATAACTTTTCTTTTTTCCCTACTTCCACCTCATTATCACGTATGAAATGTGAAGCATTTCTTGGCGAACCAAATGCACTTTTACCGAATCTGTCTGTCTGTCTCCTACCGCTTGGTGATCACGTGGTCAGTTCAATTACTTGATGAATACCAAAACTGGCATGGCATGACATGTACGACGAACATGAATCACACGTCATAATATGAATATCATGTAGTCTATGTCATGTACGTCATGACGCAGATGACGAGGTCTTGGTAACCTCGTGGTCATTTCATTTACTTGATGTACACCAAAATTGACTTGATGTGACATTGGTGTATGACTAACAGGAATTGTAGGTGCGTAAGGGCTATCAGGTCTTTCTTGATTCATTTTATTAGTGATTTTCATTATCTTTGACTACTAACATGCACTTGATATTTATTGTATAATCTTGAGCAATGCTTTTTGTTTTAATGTCTTGTGTAACTCCATGCCTTTTTAGAATTTGTATTTATTTTTATAGCTTGTTGTTGTATAGTCACTATCTCGCATGTTTCATATTCTGTATTTAGTCTCCATTGCATTTTCTTTACCGTTGTAACTGTTCAACGTTATATAACCATTGACATTTTGTATTATTATTGAAGTCGTGTGTAGCCATGTTGATAATAATTTGATGTTCCCCTTACACAATGCCGCGTTTGGCCTGCAAGGTATTTTGAATAAATAAATAAATAAATAAATAAATAAATAAATAAATAAATAAATAAATAACATGCATGACACGTATTTCCTGTAAGCCATGAAATAGATGGCAATGTGCCTTCGTGATGCCATGGGGTCGTTTCATAACCTTGCTATACGCCAAAATATACATCACAAAACGTGAGGGAATGACAATCATGAATGACAGATGGCAACATGAATGCTCATGACATGCATGCCATACACATCATGATATGAATGACAAAAATGTCAGGATGCTAAATACTGTAGATACAGCGCCAGCAGTTCAAATCTCAGCGGTCTTTCCTATCTCTGTTTACTTCCTTATGTTTGTTGCGCTGTACCTACGATATTTAGCATGATCCAACTTCCCAAACCAAGCTTTTTTTGCTTTGCTGACATGATGCGAACGTTGTGAAAACGGTGTGATCGTTTCATTAGCATGTCGTATACCAGAATGCGCATGCATGCATGATAAGCAGGCGGCAATGAATGATATGTCATTATATGAATAGTATGATATGCATGACATCAGTGGCATAAATGGTAATATATTATGCAGTCATCTGTTTACCTGGGATATCAATACGCACGACATACCATGTGTGGCATGACACATATTCCATGACATGTGCCGCACTTACATGTATAAAACACACTGGCTGGCCTACTGTCGGCTAATGTTGTGTAATGCCTTCTAGTGTTGGCGAACTGTTGACAGGTACTGTCTAATATTGCCTAAATGGTAGCTTGTGTTGGCTAGTGCTTGCTAATGTAGGCTTGAGATGGCTAAGTGGTGCGCAATATGTTGGCTCACAGTAGGCTAGTGTTGGCTAGTGCGTGCTAATTTTGGGTTCTGGTAGCTAACGTTGAGTCAACTAGCACTGCCTAATATTGCCTAACTGTCGGCTAGTGCTTGCTATTGTTGGCTAACTGCTGGCTCACACTAGACAACGTTGGCTTATTGTCATTAAGTCTTGACAAGTCCTGGCTAATATCGGCCAGCGTTGGCTAGTGTTGGTTAACTGTAGGCTAGTGCTGGCTTGGCTTATGCTGTCTAGTGCTTGTTAATGTTGGCTTGCAAATGTTGACCCTTCGCTAATGATTGTTACTGTTGGCTGGTGTTGGCTAGTGTATGCTTTGTTATAAGGGTGGCTTCTGTTGACTAGCATTGGCTAATGTCCGCTGCCTGTTAGTGTTGCGTAATGCTGGCTACAGTCGCGTAGTGTTGGCTGTCCGCTCTTCAAAAAATAAGTACAGTGAACTCTCACTTGAGTGAACTTCAAGGGACCCAATGAAATAGTTCATTTAACAGAAAGTTCACTAAACTGGATATTCACTAGAATATGGAACAGCATTAGGCACAGCAGATATTGAGTCAAAAGTATGAAATACAATTTATTTTGAAAAGAATTCTGTAATTTTCATTTGCGCCCTGAAGCGCGAGAAGAGACAAAGCTGTCCAGAGGGTCTACGCTTCTGTGCACTGCCTCTGGCACAGCCTTTTGCTGTGACACGAAGTCTCGCAGCTTTCTAATATATCCTACAGCCTCGGCTAGAGAAACAGGATTTGAACATACCTCAGCTATTACAACTTCCTCGTCGCACTCTTCTTCTTCCGCTTCCGGACGAACAATGGAAACAATTTCCAAATCTGATAGTTCCGCTCAGGTAACAAGCTCACTGTAACACCGCACATAGTATTCAACTTCGCTGAATTGATTTCAAAAATGAGCTAGGGTCCGCGGATGAAGTTCCTTTAACGGAAATATTCACTATTCAGAAATTCGTTTAACTGAAAGATTTTTGCATCGAATGCATAGGAAAACCGCCGGGCATTTTCTAAATGTTCGTTATTCTGAAATATTCGTTAAACCGACGTTCGTACAAGCGAGAGTTCGCCGTATTACACGTGCAATACTATGACTCTGACATTGTTAGTCTAACGTTTCTCGACCCTGCCTGAATGTGCCAACGAACGCTGCTTGTGATGCGCACGTCAGCTCACCGTAGCGTGAACCTCTCCGTAGCGTGCACGTCAGTAGTGTAACTTATCGGGAGTGTTGTTGCGCGACGTGTAGCATAAACAGTACAGTGACCTCAAGCACCTTCCTTAGTGGCTGAGGAGAGAGGGTCAACGAGGTTAACCAGGCACTGAGAATGGTTTGAGGTTATTGTCTTCTTCTGCAACCTATCAGGGAGGAAGAGTGAAAGAGGCAAAGATAGAGGCCACCTTCTCGAGAAAGTGGACTCCACAAAGCGCAGGTCTAAGTACCTTTCTCCCCATTAGAAAACCCTGTGGGTGCCCGGCGGCTCTGGGAATCGAACCCAGTGCTTCCCGCATTGGAGGTGGACGCTCTAACGACGTGACCATCACTACGTGATCCCAGATACTCCGCAGGAAATACAGAAGTTGGAGGAGCACTCCCAGTGCGCTTCGCCTCGCCTCTGAATCCGTTAGCCAATTGGAGTGTAGAATGGCTGCTACCGTCGTTATTTCGATTAAAGTTCATGTGCTTGTGATGGCAGCCGGATTGTAGGATGACAACGAAAGAAATTCGTAATTCGCGTGAATATCCGCATAAACCCGGTGTGGCAACGAAAAGAAAGCCACGGTCGTGGAGCTTCTGCACTAATGTTTTCACTGCGCCAAGACTAGCTTGACGGCGCAATTCTTTCCTTCGAACAGGTACTTCATCAGCGCATCGCTTTCACGTGCGACGGTTTCACGTCTGCGTATATGCGGAAGAGAAAGAACAAGTCGTTGGCATATTTTTTGTTGTTTATGTTTTTATCCTCTCTTCTCCAGCTTAATCTAGCGCGTATGATAATTTGAGACAATATATTGTCAAAGGCACCCTCTTGCTTGCGCTTCCGTATACCTTTATTTTCATAGCCATAGAACGAGGCTATAGAACGAGGCCATAGAACGAGGCCATAGAACGAGGCTATAGTATATGCGCGTTGTATATATAACATCGCGTTTTCAAAAAAAAAGTGTGGCCTCATCTTGGATTGGTGCGTGCATGTGTATGAATGGCAGTGTCAGAAATAAAGCAAAAAACCTGACAATGGGTAGCGCGCGCTATAGAAGCGTCAAGTGATATCAGGCAGTCTGTGTGGCTATATACACGAGGGAAAGGAAACGTAACTAAAACAACGGACGTGGTCATTTTACATATACAGCTAAGTACACTATACTAAGCATTTGGCGACGTCAAATCATACCTTTTTTCGTCGAAGCAAGTCCTCACGGAATTTGTGACGCAGTACTTCGTTTTGATTGGAAATTTCAACTTGTCGGCCCTGCGAAGTTGAAATAAAAATTACTTTTAACAGCTAGCACAGATATTAGAGTGGTTTCAACCAAAAGCAGCTCTGCGCATATTTCGCCTTGAGTGACCTTGAAAGGACACCCAACAACATGCAGAAATTGGGCAACGCACTGTAGCCGGCTTCGTCCGCTCCCTCCACCCCGCCGAAGCCGAGCAAGCGGCCATAGCTCTCGCGATATCCGCCGGATTCACCACGATTCTCAGCGACTCGAAAGCCGTCGTCTCTCATTTCGCTCGTGGTACCCTTAACCCCAATCTCCTAGGGCTCCCTCGGTCCCTCGCATATCGTAAAGACGAGGATCCACCCCCGTCTCTCTCGTGTGGGTCCCGGCGCACGCGGGAAACCCAGGGAATAGAGGACGCCCACCGGCAAGCTCGAGAATTCGTCAACCGAGTGGTGGGCCGAGCTACGTGTGGTGTATGTGTGCCTTTTCTGTCCTTGCCTGTCGCGCTGCTCTGCTCCTCTACGACCGCGCCACGGACACCGAGGACCTCGGCCAGCACCTGACCTCTTACCACGCTCATCAATATCGCCTCGCGAGTCCAACAAGACCACCGCCGCATCCTCAACACACGAAACCGCAAGGGATCGCGTGGCGTTGCCACCAAACGCCTCCTTTCCCGTGCCCACAGGTATACACGCACATTTACCCCGGTCTTTTCAGTCTGCACTGCTCGTGGTCTGGCTCCGTCGCCTCCCTCCCACCCCCGCCGGATCTCCTGACCACTCCCTCGCCCGAGGCGTGGGAAAATGTGTTCCGTAACAGCAGACTCCAAATACAGCTCCGGGCCATGCAACGAGCCGTGGAGGCGACGGCCAGGCAACGCCATCCCTCCGTGAAAAAAAAAAACTTTTTTTTTCACTCCGCTAAAGTTGCCTCTCTCTGTCTGTGCCAAAATTATTGAACGTATGAGACAGTGCGATAAATTTTGTGGTGATGAGCATAAAGATTCCGCACAATTGAAGTCAACCTCCTGGATACTTACCGGCTACTGAAGCTTGGTACGGGAATGCATCTCGCACCCTATAATATGGTCGTGGCGGCCCGGTAATGCTGGCCGTGATGTCTTATGGCATCGCGGCACCATTACCGCTACTTAAATGAAAATACTCTTTTCATTTAAAAAATGCTAACTCAGAGGAAGAGTTAACACTTTTCAATGTTGATTAGTGTGCGCATGGCACCGAACCACTTGAGCGTCTGCAGTAATTATGCTCTCTCCAAATTTCAAATAAAATCGTTTGAAGTGCACGCAAGTGTTGTGGTCTTTCTGCGATCGTGTATAATAGTATAATAATTGCTGGCGTTTAAGGTCACAAAACGGCGTTATGATTATTAGTGACGCCGTAGTGGAGGGCTCCGGAAATTTCGACCACCTGGGGTTATTTAACGGGCACCTAAATCTAAGTACACGGGGCCTCACGCACTTTCGCCTCCATAGAAAATACGGCCGCCGCAGCCGGGATTCGATCCCGCGACCTTCGGGTCAGCAGTCGAGCACCAAACCACTAGACCACCATGGCTGGTTGGACCGTGTATTCTTTGCTCTTTACATTCAGTATATCATACCAATCTGGCCGAATTTCCACTCCTCTCAAGGCTTTTTCACATAAAAAGTGCCACCCGCACGCAACATGCCTGGGGCGCCCGCCCCGAATATAGTTACGTTTCTGGAGGGCCGCAGCTTAGCAGCAGTCTTGAATGCAGAGTAAGAGTCTAAAGAAAGAAAGAAAACTCGTGGTTTCGTCTCATATGAGCTGAAGGCTACTTCAAGTAAGCACCGACCATTTCGTACAGGAGCAACTGGCGCGTGATGGATAGCGCCGAGTGACAATGGGTAAACAACTTTCACGCGCTCGGCGGCGCGAACTATTCCGAAGTGCGAATAACGCCTTCGTGATGGAAAGATTTCGTATAGTGCGCTTATGGTTGTATATTATGTACGGCGCAAGTGACACAAGATGAGCATTTATCAGCGTAGCAGACAGCGTGGTTATACAGGCGCGGCCCTGCGCAGGCACGAACGCTGTAGAATGAATGCATCAAGAGGCCATTCATTTGCAGGACGGCTCATTAGACCAAACGGAAATACCAGCCACGCAGAATCAAATAATATATATAGTCGCTTGCTTTATTCATATATGTCTGTCTACCAAGCATAGCAAATTAGCACTCTTTTTCTTCACTCTGCATGCAAGTATTCGCTTACCAAGACGTTTTTGCATGTGCACCTTTATACACTACATTTATTTGACCTGTCTGTGCCGATTGAAACACGCGCTTAGCCGTTATGTATAACCTGCACGTCACCCGTTAAAGGTGTATAGCCTGCATTGGTGTTGGTCGTGACCGACAGTGATGCTGCGTCTTTGCCACCTTCTGTCCCTTATTTGTCAGCACCCTTCCTTGCTGTTCAGTGTACCAGATTTTTTTTCTTCTGGTAAACCTCCCTTCTTTTTCTCCGCCATTCCTCTCGTTCACGTCCCCCATTGCAGCCCTTCAAATCACCTCTACTCTGGTCTTCTCCCGCGAGCTTGTATTCCGGTGAACACAGGACTTCGCATGCGTGCGCTGCACCGAATCCGGACATCTCGACCTGCTTTGTGGGTAGGAAAATTGGGCTGAAGTATGGACGTCACGCTTCAAGCGGCCTTTTATGGTATACGATACGGAACGTTTGAGAACCTGAGTGTTCGGGAGCCGCAATAAATCATCGGTGCACGAGTCCCCGGCTGCACACGTGAGAGGCACCGCTTGAGAAGGTGCCGAGATGGGGCGAGTAGCACGCCGGGGCTTTGACGACGCCATCTCTTGGCGCGCCTATTTTGGAAAGAATGCATCTCGCCTCTCGAGCACCGCTCGCGTTCATTCGCTAGGTACACGACGGCGCCCCGCGCACTTGCGAGCTTAGTTAGCTGGCCCACACGCCGTGAATAACACGCCTCACTGCGCCCGTTCCGCAGAACCCGCCTTGGCGGCTGAGCTCGGGCGTCGCGCTGCTGAGCAAGAGGGCGGGGGTACGACTCCGGTGGCCGCATTCCGATGGGAGGGGAATGCTAACGTAGCTCGTGTAGACGTTTGAGAAGAACCCCGAGGAATTTCGTTATTTATTATTAATTTATTTATATATTTGTTTGTTTATTTATTTATTATTATTATTTATTTATTATTATTATTTATTTATTTATTATTTATTTATTTATTTATTTATTAGGAGCGAAGCTTCTCTTAGTCTAACCTTGTCCGGCGTAAGGCGTCCGGCGTAAGGCGTAACCGGCAGTATACTACGACCCATCACCGATCCTTTGCAAACTTGCCCACTCACTTTCGTCTTTGCAAACATCCCACTACGACCCATCACCGAATCCATCACCTCACCGACCATAAAGCCGTATATAAGAATGCGGAACGGAAGCCACGTCTAGCTACCACTTACGATTAATAAATTTATTGTATAAATTTATACAGTGTTTGTCACTGTCTTTGATGATGTACTGGGCTATCGCTTTGATTACTGCTGGGCGAAACCACTGAAGATTCACGGTGTAACCATGATGCTTCAGGAGCTCGCCCAAGCTCTCATCATTCACCCGTGGGATATGCTGTGAATTTTTTTTCAATACTGCTGCTTCAGCGGAGAGCGTAGCAGGAGGGCAATACAAGAAGTCAGTACAATATATGAAAGTTTTACAGAACAATCAACTATGCAAACGGAGTGTAGGAAAAAGAAGAGGTTACAGTAATATAGTACAACAAACAGTGGTTACACAAATACCATACGATGAACTTGCATACATTTAGTACATCACTCAAGTGAACTAGGTGCGCATGTGTTTCGCACACATATATATATATATAAGATATATATATATATATATAATATATATATATATATATAATATATATATATATATATAAGAAAACAAGCGGGTACACGTACGGGAAAGCATTCTTTTATGCGTAACGTTCGGCCATGCCACGGTGTTTGTCAGAGAGTGGCGAACATATGTTCGTCGCGACTGACGACCGCAACAGTCTCCGGGTGGGACGTCGCCATGTAGATGTCTTTTGACTCCCTCGTTCTCTACGTCTTCTCTTCGCGCACTCACCCAGCGCCTTTCTTTCTTGCCAGGCCCCTGTCGCAACCCCTCCGCTCTGCTTCCCTCTCTGCTCTGCTGCATATGCCCTGCCATCCCCATTCTCTTCTGACGTGGCGGAGCGAAAGTCAAATCACTGTCACCACTGACAGGGCGCATTTATTGTACTCTCTCTCTTTTCCTTCGACTGAAAGCCATAATGTTCGTTCATAGTCGCATTTGATTTTAAGCCCGATGAAGACCGGTCTACCGGCCAAAACTGTCGAAAAAATAAACCCTTTGTTGTTGCTGCTCACGACGACGATCTTCGCCACTTTCGCTCCACCATCCTCTTTGGGGCCGAGGAGTTACGGAGTCGCCCTTTGTCGGGTGCGCCTCACTTGCGTGCCACAGGTACATAATGCCGGCACGCCTCGCATATCTATAGGTTTGGCGGTCGGCAATCTACGAAACGCCAACGCGGAAGTCCTCCTGGACATTTCTGGTGAATTCTTTCGAAACGAAGGAAGTTTTTACAGTGAAAATAATTTTCATGGACGAAGGAAAGCTTAGAATTGTTACAGAAGCAACCTATTTACAGAATACGTACAGTGAGCACACATTTCGCGCGGTTGCCGCGAGGGGGTATCCCCAAACCGGCTTCTGTGTGAAAGGCAGGAAATCGCTGAGCGCGAACCTATGCGGCACCTGCTCTTAGGTTGTACGTAAAACTAAATGGAGCATACCAGAATGAAGCATAATTCGGAAATTGCCGGCCGCAGCCTATGAGCATTTAACTGTCACTAGCAACCGTCGTTGCGTGAGCGCGTAGAAAGCTGTTCGAAAGTAATTTTGTTAGAACTTCAGGCACTTCTGCACCTGCAGCGACTTGCGTGTGCCACCAGGAAGGCTTTTTTTTTTTCTTCTAATTCCCGGGCGTTTCATTGTCACTGTTTCTCACGCGGCGTCGCACTGTGGGTATTGACCTTGCTGCGTCCCGTCCGTAGTCAAAGCAAGGACGACGGAGGCTTGAAAGCGCAACAAACAACAATTTATTTACGACTATGACTCATACGGAAAGGTCTGCCCAGGGACACGAGACAGGGAGGCGGAGTCCATGCTTGTCACGCATACTAACCGTTACAAAGACAATCTGAAACTGGCTGAAATAGCGTTTGGAACTAGAACGACAGTGAATCGTTCAACAGGTTTCACTATACGCAGCTTAACCTGGCCAAAGAATTGAGTTTTCCGAAGGACAGTGTTTGGACACTTGACACGAAGGCATGTCTCATGCCTTCGTCTTCATGGAATGTGATTGTACTTGCATCAGAAATATGAGGACAAGCGTTATCCCCACGTGCTCGCTCACTCTCTCGCCGTCCACGCTGCATGCGATACCTTCAGCACAGTAATCGTAAGGCGGCACCATCCTTTTAGATATTTCCTTTGTACAGGCTCTCCATGTAAAGCATGACAAGGAAGCAGTACACTCACCATTCGCAATGCTTATGTTATGTGCTTTCAAGGGACCTACGGATTTCATGCGCTCCATCAGTGCCGCGGTGCCCGGAGCAATGGTCACCTTTGCCGAAAAGCCGAGCGGAAGAAACCGAAGCAGCAATCGGCTCCAAGGCACGATTGGCGTGAGCCACGTTTAAGAGAGCCGCAAATAAAAACAAATAAAAAAATAATGACAAGTGTATCTGCAGTGTTTGTGATGCACTTTTATTATACTATATATATTTGTAAACCAACCGTCAGAAACTTTCTCGGCGGCTCTGCAGAAAGCCGATGAATGCGTGTCAAAGCGTGAAAAAAAAAGCAACACAGCATACGATCTTACTGCTCGCATGGTCGCCGCATCTCTCCGTTGCCCCAAGGAAGAGGGCGGCGCAGTGAAGCGGACTTACGGGCGGGCATCCAGGAACGTGGCGGACGCTCAACATAAAAGCTTTTGTCTCTCCTAAAACAAAAATCACTCTGATTACAGTTTCAGGAATGAGTCTCCTCTGTATACCTTTCCCTTCCTCTTCGAAACTCATACTTTTCTTACTCGCTTACGGGCAACTACCCAGGCAAGTGCTGTTGCATGGTGTTGATAGAATGCATGGAATTTTTATTTTAATTGTCAAAATGGGCGCAGAATCGCCGTATTGCTTCTCAAGAAAGCGACGATGATAATGAGAACTAACAGACAGTAATGCCAAGGAAAGTACTTTCCTTGGCATTATTGTCGGTTAGTTCTCATTATTATCGTGTCTAACAGAAAAACGAGCCCTTAAAAGTCATCTTCTTTCCTTCTCAAGAAATCATATCGTGAGACAGAATAGCGGACGCCAATGGAAGCGAATAGGAAAGCACCATTCGGTTTGAACCAGCAGAGATTTTAAGGCGCTCCGTGTAGTATTCTATTTTTGACGGATTTTTTCATCAGCCTAAGTTTCACACGCTACGGCAACATCAGAATCCCTCCTAAGGACAGAAAAAAAGATTTTCCCGCAAAAATACTGTCGGAGGTCAAATAATTCACTAAAGTGATTGCCCGCAATTTTTCAGAGCAAAATCCGAAATGGTCTGGGAAGTTTGGCATGGAATAACCCTGCAGTATAATTACCATGATAACTACAGTGTAATTACGAAAAAACGTCTGCTCTAACGTGTCATGTAAAAATGTAATCAAACCCGTTTCTGCAGCTTTAACTTCCCGATTTCTTCTCACCAGCGAGCAACTCTCAGTGCTGGAGACGGGTGATGGCGGGCGTCCAATTAGATCAATTCGTTTGACGTCCTGCTGGCTCGGACCATGGCTACAACTTGTCAGAAGCTCCACCGGCGTCTCCAAATGACAACCGACTCCGGATGAAGTATTTTACCAATGTTTCTAACACACACCCTGGAAGCTCGCCGCCATGACGTAATAGGAGATTTTTCTGCTGCGTATATATTATATTAGCAACAAAATAAATATTGTGATAAGTCCCGCTGGATTGTTCAAGAGCTAAAAGAGAACGCGGCCGGCGCCTTCCATGTGCTAGCGTTCGAAACAAGTAAAAGGGCACGCGAATTAAAAGGCACATTCACAATAGAGTGTACGGGTACAACGTGAGTTTGCCCCGTGATATGAGAGGGCGCGACCATACAGAACGCCACGCAAGAATAGAAGGAGACGGGACGACGCGCGTCGTGCATGTGCCCTTCTATTCTTGCGAGCCGCTTTAGTCCCGCCTTCTCACATCATGAATCAAAACCAGCTCGCCCAGCTTTTTATTGTGTTGAGTTTGCGCGTGTCTCTGTACCCTCTCTTTGTGAAAGTATGTTTTTGTTCGCGCATCCTTTTACTTCAAAGGTACTGATGTCGCTCACAACAGCGTGACTTCGAGGCTTTGAGGTATATGCGCTTCCGCAACCGTTTAAGCGGTGTGATACCATGTGATTTGTACGTTGAAAAAAGAAACATGGGTCAACAGTGAAGGCACATTATCGCTTTCGGTGTAGTAGCGAGCTTCTGCACCTGAAAACCACTGTGTTCTTGAGTGACACAGGTCCATGGTGTTTTTTTTTTTAATGTTGGTCCAGGGAACTGCTTGAAGAAAGCAAACGCATTATCTTGCGGCAATGTTAGTAGCATATTAAGCACGTAAAGCTTATTTTTTATATATATATACGAAAAACTTGGGGAGGTTACGCAAAGCTTAGTGCAGAAGTCCTGCGGATTTGCTCAGCTCTCTGGCGGCAGAGGCGGTAACGGTGTTTTCGTATTCAGCCAAAGTTCGCCGACCCTCCTGCTCCCAATAACATGCGCGTCATTTTCGTTGGGTTTGACGGCGTCATTCCGGGACCCCGTGCCACGAAGCCCGCGACCGCGCAAAGCAACGCACCCACGGCGCCTCGGGCGAAACAGCTTACCCGAGTCGATAGAGCGGCCCATCTGCACCGCATTGCTCGTATATAAACTTGTCGCTTTCTATCTTCTGTTTACCAGCTTCATGAATGTCCCCCCTTTTGTGTCAGCACATCGACGCGCCCTTTGGTCTCTCCGGCACGACTCGGCGTGATCGGTATGCGTCACGCTACGCTTGTCACCGCGGGGATCTGTTTGCGAGCACCGCACGCGGGGCCTCATCTGGTAAGCGAAGAGTGCGCCGCAGGGGACAAGGACGGGTCAGGGCCCTATACGATGCCGGTAATTGCTGACCAGCGCCGCGAGACAACCGCAGTGTCACGCTACACCGCTCGATATACGCGGCCGCAGTGCAGTCGTCCTGCTCGGGCCAGAAAGAACGCGCCTCGTGGGGTGTCGAGGAATACGCGACGCATTGTGTGACGACGCCTGACTGGACGTGTCGCCTCGTAGAATCGTCGTGCGACAGGCGTCTGTCTTGTGTGCGATCCATCGCCTGATGTTTCTCTCGCCGAACGTCTCTTAGCCGGAGTGCGAGAAAATAAATCCTCGTGGCGTCGTTGTCGCCGTCATCTCGATGCTGTCGTGACGCGTGAAGTTGTATGACGTATACGCAGAAATGTTTTTCGGGACCTGGCTGCACTTTGCTGAACCCCAAACGGTGATGAATAGCTGTAGATGCCTCAAAAATGTTCTGCATAATCACATCGATTTTCACAGTACGAATTTTTCAACGAAAGTGTAGGCATGCACTATGAAATAGGCTTTCTGCGTCGAGCGCATGCAATCCCAGTTTCTGGTGGCGTGTTGATATACCTCGTAGCCATACTCCGCCGGTCAGAGAGACGGAGGGCTTCACGTTGACAGCGCACGAACGGGTTTCTTATCGGCCGACATGTTCTGCAAGTGTCGGAACTTAACGGAAGCTTAGCGGAACGTGTGCGCGTAAAACTCCGATAGTCAAACAATCGCAACCGGAAGCTTCTTCAAGTGCGAGACGCATAGTGGACGTCTTTGTTTCCTTTTGTTTTCTTCGTTGCACATCCACAACTTTATTTTCAGTTCGAGACGTTGTCATGGAATTTTTGTACTCAATGACGAGAACAGATTCGATTGCCGAACCAGATAACCAACAGTTGAGTGAGTAGACAGCGCTTGCAATAATCAGTTAGTGATTCGTGATACCAGCATTTCAGTATAAATTATAGAAAAGTCGGAAAAAGACTTCCTTTGGAAAACGAGAAAGTATCACCTTCCATTTGCTTGCCATATATAAAACGACCAACCGGTAGTTTCATATGCGAGCTTGGGCAGTGCAATGTCCTAACGCATATGCGACGTTAGGATTCCATGACAACATTGCATACATTGCGTCCCTCAGAATCCTATAATATTCGCTGCTTCACTAACATACTGCACCTGCGTCTGCGTCCTAGAAAAAGCGCTGACTTCTCCTGCAGAAAGTGCCGCGATGTGCGAATTTAGATTTAACCAGCGAGCCTCAATTAGAGGAGCCTCCACGCGCAATTTTTGCCTGTCGTTGACGCTGATCTGGGTAATCGTAGTTGGATATCGCCTGCCATTTATCGAGAGCCTGGTTAGAGCGCAGCTTTTTGGTACAGAGCCTTGTGCTATTTGTGCTATCCAAGCCATTAATGGTACTGATGAGATTGCTGCCTTGCTTGTGACACTGGCCCTCCGAACCATATTGCTGCCTTGAGAGTGTCCGCGCGTTAATGACCAAGTCTTTCACATTACAACCTTGATTTCCGTGTCAAATTTGTGGGATAAAGCTAAAGAGGGGCACCCCCCCCCCCGCCCTTTATTTCTATAGAAACACGGTAACTTTCAATATCTCAACTATTGTACGTAAGTCGTGAGGGTTGTAGCGCGAAGGAAAAGCGACATTGGTAGTGCCAGACAGCGACAAGTGCCAACACAGATGACTGTAATATCCATAGTCGTGCAATATACTGGAACGTCGAGGGCAAAAATTCGCACTTTCTTACTAAGCGATGGTATGAAGGCCCGGTATACAACCATGGTGCGAACACTGAAACTTGCGGTGTTTCGTGCCGCAGTCTGCGCATCAGTCTGCGCACCAGTTCAGTCTACGACTTACAGTCGTTCAGTTAACGCGAGACTCCAAAGTGTTCGGATTATTAAAGTGTTCGGCTTATCCTCGATACTGACTCTGCAACCATCCCAAGTAAACAGTGCTCATCCAAGTCATCGGGGATGACGCGCAAGGACAGCCGTATCGCCGTTCCTTGGTGCTTTTGAGAAGAGTATTTCCATTCGCGAGGGCTGAATCGTACACTTGACGCGCATGTATGTTCACGGGCTACAAAGCCGAAATTGAACAGTGACAAATGTCCCAGCGTCACGGTCGCTGCAGACGTTCTCCAGTTCCTCCCATACACGCGTTGTATTATTGTATGCAAAAAGGTTGACATTTGGGGGAGTTTGTACGAATCCATTATACATCAAAGGTAGCGCTACAGACACGGATGGAGAAGGAAGCACATGCGACTGGGAGCCTCTTATAGTACATGTGATAAAAAGCAGGAAGCTCCAGCAAGAATTCAAGCACTAAAATTGAAGGTTAACCATTCTAATGTGTGTGTGTGTGTGTGTGTGTGTGTGTGTGTGTGTGTGTGTGTGTGTGTGTGTGTGTGTGTGTGTGTGTGTGTGTGTGTGTGTGTGTGTGTGTGTGTGTGTGTGTGCGTGTGTGTGCGTGTGTGTGTGTGTGTGTGCGTGTGTGTGCGCGCGCGCGCGTGTGTGCGTGTGTGTGTGTGTGTGTGCGTGCGTGCGTGCGTGTGTGTGTGTGTGTGTGTGTGTGTGTGTGTGTGTGTGTGTGTGTGTGTGTGTGTGTGTGTGTGTGTGTGTGTGTGTGTGTGTGTGTGTACAACGCAGGCGCTCTGTTGTGTGCGCCATTGTTTGTCTGTAGTTCACTTTTTTTACGCTGCTGTTCTCAACATCATGAAAGAAAAGAACGGTCGAGCACGTCTTTAATAACTGCATGAGACGTGCACTTTTCTCACACAGACCTCACCTTGCTTTCAATGAAAAATATTTTGAAAAGACATTTACTTTGTACATGCGCGAAGATAACCTCCTCCGTGGACTTTTTTTTTGTGAACCACGCATTACTGCGCTCGGTGCTGTTATTGCGGAATTAGATTAGGTTTCTTCAAGGTGGATGTGTCGAATTTTATTCTGTTAGAGTGCAAACTTCTTTCTTGCTGCTGCTCTTGACCCTTATACATTATCTCACTGAATGTTTAGCAGAGTGCACTGGTGTATACATTAGCTCGTTTTTGGAATTTACGCAGTTTTCACTGCCAGCATGTGTGATATACGTTTTGTCTCTGAATCAGTGTTCAGTTGGCGAGTATGGCCTTTATACCTTTCTTTATCCTTGCCGGTTTCTTAATTGACAACGCATTTTCTGCGTAATAGGTGCGCCGTTATAACGGTCACCTCGCAGGTACAAATTTCGCAGGAGCTAGGGTGTGCACGCTCAACTAATCAAAGGCACTCTTTGTGGGAGTGATATTGAAACTATTCGTTCTTATGCTCAAAACGTTCAAAGGGATATGAAACATGATATCATTGATAAGGTCATGCTAGGCTTAAAACAGCATTCGGACGGGACGTCCAGCATCGCATGGTCCAGTACGAGTTTCATCAAAAAGACGATGCGTGATGTCCTTGAGAGAATCTTCGATAGACGATGCACGAAAATATGAGAAAGGGAAATCATTCTTCGCAGTCCGCTTTGCACGACGCGAGACAGCTCTTCTTGGTCGTCTGTGCTTATCATGTGCCTTCACGAATGATTTCTTTCTTTTCTTTTTTTTTCAACATTTACTGGGATGGCCCACAGTGCTGCATCGCAATGCACGCGGCTGTGGATGAAACATGGACTATTTATCATGATGCAGTCCTCAATTTGACTTACAAATACGCTCTACAACGCATCGGGATGATTTGACATTGGTCGGCATCGCGTGAAGGCGCTATACTTGAACACAGTCTCCACCACTCGTCGAAATGGACACACTTGATGTAGCAAGCCGGAAACTCGCGTCTGGTGAAACTCCCTCCCACTCTTTTGAGGTTCTTTAAAGACGCCTAACATCAACGACAAAGACAGCCTGTATTTTGGAGACTCCTTTCGTATACGCTCGTCGCGGCCCTCTCTCAACCATCGTTCCCTCCTTTTCGTACAGAGTACGACGGCACACTAGAGCAGCCGGCGTGAAAACGCACACTTCGTGAATAACATTCAGAGCTTGGGTGGGGGCTAGTTGAAACATACTGTAGAAAAAATTTAGCGCTGCAAAGTTGAGGACGAAAAAACATGGACAACACAGACGAAGCGCTCTAACAACTGAATTTATTGAACCAAGGTCAAAAAGGAGAGGAATAAAAGACGTAACATACGTCTTTTATTCCTCTCCTTTTTGACCTTCTTGGTTCAATAAGTTCAGTTGTTAGAGCGCTTCGTCTGTGTTGTCAATGTTTTTTCGTCCTCAACTTTGCAGCGCTAAAATTTTTCTACTTCGTGAATAAGTTTCCTCTGCCGACAGGTGCGCGTGGAATATTTTCTCAAGAGGTACGGGCTAAGCGTGAAGCGAGAGATTGAAGCTTCGGTTCCGCGTGTTCTGTGTGCCCGTTTTAACCTTAACCTGCGGTCCAGGGCCCAAGTGAAAGTTTTGTATTAAATGAGAAGCATTTCTTTGCGAACCAAAGGCACTTTGACCGTTTCTTTCTATCTATCTATCTATCTATCTATCTATCTATCTATCTATCTATCTATCTATCTATCTATCTATCTATCTATCTATCTATCTATCTATCTATCTATCTATCTATCTATCTATCTATCTATCTATCTAGCCGCCTATATGGGCGCTCTCGAGGTCGCCTCCTGAACTTGACACATACCGAAATGCCCATGGGAGGACATCAGTGTATGACATACCCGATTAATCGGCCATTACACGAATAGCGTGAGATGCTTGTCGCGTACGTCATGAAACCTTTTTGCTCAGTCGCGTGCGGCACATACCCGCATAACACGGCCCATGAAATGCAGGTATGAGCCACAGGTTATTCACAGTCTATATCAACCCAGTAACGGCGACAACAGACTTTGGAAATCTTAACGCGATAGCGTTATATCTTGCGCCACATAAAATCCAGTGCCGGCGTCGGCAGCGTTGTCGGTGAGGGAAAAAGTCAGAGCGACGGAAAGAATGGAAATCACGGTTAGAGCCGTAATCGAACCCAGACATTCTGCGTGGCAGTGATGTATTCTATAACACAGCTACGCTAGTGCTTGAAACTGCGTCTGAAAAGCACCCTGTACACTCGACCCTTTACAATTGCGGTTGATGTGTTGCCTATCCGCTTTCATAACAATGTAATAAACGTTACATGCGAAATCCTATGACTCGCAAGTTATCGTGAACCACTGCTCAACCCGGCGCGATACGGCGAAAACCGCTGCTTATTATATGCATATCATCGCACTGTAGCATGCAGTTCGTTTCTATAAAACTGACATCTGTGGTCTAACGTTAGTGCCGACATTACGTCGAACCATAGGATACTCTTCGGGCGCCAGTGTAGTCGGCGTACCTGGTAAGCCCAAAATATATCCATAACTACTCAAAGTGCACAAAGACGTCGGTCGAACTAGCAGCGCTTGGCTCAAAGCAATGAAAAAATGCGGTAAATGCCGCTGCTCGCCCGCTGCTTCGCACGACATCGACTCCCAGAATGTGTGGGAACTGTCGGAATTTTTTTCTTGCTTTCCATGGCCTGAAAATTCTGCGAGTAGCGTTACGTATAGTTCGATGGAGATCAGCCTGTTCTGATATAACTCGGACGTTCTGAGAGCTTGAGGTTGAACCCTCGTCCACACCTCATACGTCTGTTTGAGAGTAATAAGAAATCAATCAACCAATCAATAAATGAATAAAAAAATTAATTAACGTACACGTTACAGAAAATAAGTAACCGATTAAAATTACAGTAACTTCCTTGAAAATGTAATTGATTACAGTGGTCAGTTACAGACCCAGAAAAGTAACTAAGCAATTACAGAAATGTAATCGTTTACTTTTGCATTACTTTGCTTCAAAATTTCATTGCCGTAACAAAATAACACAAGTTTACTCAAACTACAGCGAACTACTGTAGCTTGTATGGTAGAGAGAAGGCTGGAGGCTTGCGTGAAGGCTGGCGGGCTTACTGTGGCTTTTGTGATACAGTGTTACACGTTGTTAACTTTCACACAGAACTTTATTCGGGTGCTGCGAAACACTACTCTTTCAGTGCAACGCCGCGGGCCGCTCCGATGTATAGGGACGGGGAGGCATGTCCTCACCGCCGCATCGTGGGCTCTCAGGACAGCCCGCAGTTGTGGTAGAAACTGAATTTCGTAAGACAGAGTCCTAATCCTCTTTTGTGAGCCGTCATGGGCCCCGTAACGAGGAGCACCGCCAGAGCATATGTTCAAAGTTTCAACAGGAGATGTCTTTCAAAGTTTTTGTCGCTGATTCTTTCACGTTTTTTGTCGGTGATTCTTCCATGTCAGCTGCTACACTGAACACTCTCTCAATGCATGCGCTAGAGGGAAGAGTGTTATTACTACGTTGGAACACCTTGCGCACCAGCTCGTAGTTGCGCAGTGATTCGATGATAGCATAGTGCCCATGTCCTCTAAGCAGCGTCGCGCTTCGCTGTTGCTGGCGCTCGGGCGTTGCAGGTAAGGGCAAGGAGAAGATGAAACAAACAAACAAACATGGCTGATCCTTGCGTCATAGGAATCGGTATAACACGAAAGTGAAACGTGTCTTCACAGAAGTAGTGCTTATTGTGTAGTGATATATGAGAGCTTGTACAATGTCTATTCGTGTTTGGCCGCTATAGGACCGTTTGACGTGGATGCACCCATGTTGACGCCTATGTCTCCATCGCGAAGACTAACGTCCATGATCATGATTAAACAGTTGTGGTAGCTGAAGTTGTGAACATATATTTGGACACAGCGAATCGCGAATCCCGCGTAAAGATGACATCAACAAGCTCATGATCAACACTGGTACCCGATATGCATTTCTTCAAAACGTCGTCAGTTAAGGAGAGAAACGGCACGGTGTGCGCTTTCTAGTAATGGGTGACCGACGCCTGTGCTCATGCATACACTACCACACTGCGCTTCAGCAACACGGGAGGCAGAGATCCGTGGCTTGAGCCGTAAACGCGCGCGTCCCGCTGGCCTCTGTCAGGCTCCATCAAGGCACGACATTCGCCCGTCGAAATCGTGTCCTTTCTGCAACGCGTATTGCAGCAGTTTTGTTAGTCTGCGCTCTCGCAATCGAAAATGTCGGCGGCGGAGAAATCCCGTTGGTGCACGTGGAAGCTGCACTACTCCGGTGAGCCGGCGCACGCTAACACGCAGCGAAAGGCAAAGAACGTAACTGCGTATAGGGTGCCTCGGCGACGCCAGCGCGGCCAGTGTCCCTCGCTGGTATCGAGACGCTTTAACTACTTTAACCATGACCTCCGATATACAACGTGATTTTATTTCAAAATAAGCACTTCCTTGGCATAAAAGTAGCACTACGAGGTTTCTGGACCGCTATTTCAACAATCAACGTCGACTTAATATTTGCCTTAAGTGTCCCTTTAAGGAAAAGGCGTTTGGGCTGAATTTCACCTGTGAATTACCAAGTAACAATTGTTTGCAGTTTTTGGACCTCCGTTTGTTTTTGCTGAGTGACCATGTTGGCTGGTGTTACTCACCGCGTTCCAAGAAATCTCTGCTTTCTTACACATCCAGTCATTCTAAGGTTATTAAGAATGCCATAGCAATGAATTCCTTACATTCTGCCTTGGAAAAGTCCTGCACACACAGATGTCAAGATAGCTTTCTGCAGCAAGTTGATCGTCTAAAGAATGCTGGGTTCCCTGCGCATGTTCTAGTGTCAGCCTCGGAAAGATTAATTAAGAAGTGCAAATCCCGCCAAGTTGTAACCGGTGAACCAGACGATAAGCCCAGGAGATACGCGGTCATGCCTTACGTGCACCGGATGTCTCATCGTTTTAAGAAGATAGCAAAAAGTTTTGATGTCGATGTTCCCTTTTCATCAAACCTAAAAGTTGGTAAAGCTTGTGCCGCGATTGAAAACAAGGCTAGAGGAACTTCGGGTGTGGGTTGCACGGTGAAGCATCGCAACCCCCCCGTTTCATGCTCTGGTTGGAGTGGTCTATAGGATTCCCCTCTCCTGCGGCAAGTTGTATATAGGCCAGTCGGGTAAATGCATAAATGAAAGACTCCGCCAGCACAATAGCACCTTAAAGGGAACGCCGACGTCACACCTTTCGACTCATTGTAGGGCGTGTGGATGCGTAAACCGTTCTTCGACAACACTGTCATATTGCACAAGCATAGAGATAAAAGGGCACGTGAACTTGCGGAAGCGTACTTCATTAAAGATGCGGGAGATGATTGCATATCTGAGCCGTCCGTCTGCCTTTTAGATTGTGAGCTACGTAAGTTTAACGAGTTCTTTGACTACAGGTAACTTCCCCGCATGCGTTGTTGGTTTTCTGGAGTTTGATTTTTCTTTCAATAAACTTCAGTTGTTAGACAGCGCTCGTCTTGTGTCCTCTTCTTTGTGCCCCGTCCACTTCGCGCTGAAAAGTTTTCAAGAAGGCATCAGTTCCAACTCGCCCACCTCTCTACTTTACTGCATAGGTTTAACCGTAAGCATTCAGTGGCCGACAACGTCAAAAGCTTTGCCACTACTAGTACTGTCAATAATTTTACTAATAAAAAGTAAAGGCATAATAACAATAAATAATTACAATAAAAATTAGAGTCGTGCCAGTGGAGGAGCGACCATATCCTAGATACCTATAGCTGCTAAGTGTGCTGTAACAGTTTCATCGTATCGCTGTCGATTGAATAACATCTGCACAGAGCACTAAATAGAGTTGGTTACCGTAGAGTATCGCGAAAATCCAATGTAAATAAGAGGATCGCGCCATAAGTTTGTTTTTCCAGAATGTTTACGGCGGATCCGTATCCTACCTCGATGTCATGGCACACGCTGGAAAATATCGCGGCCGTCTGTCTGCTGCTGGCACACCTGGAAAGCCTTCTGCCATACCGTGAAATAAACGTATATTTATGTGCTTTTGAATGCTGTCAGTGCCATTCGCGATCATTTCACGACACTCACTGTCTCGCGTCCGTTCTTTTGCAGATAAAATTCGCTGCTTCAAAAATAGCACGGTGTCCCGATGTGGTTGAAGAAGATCGATGTGACAGGTTATGCGTGCACCTTCCATCTTGCTTCCGGCACCAAGACGCTGACAGGACAGGCGCCCTTCAATAAAATTTGTATTACAGCGCTGTCTATGACTCGTTGGTGGGATTTCTTCGTGTCCTGAGACAGGACGTCTCAGAAATAAATGAGTAAAAAGCAGGCTTTCTTAGTGGAAGAGTGGTAAGCTGGCCCTGATGGAACAGCGGAAAAAAGGACAAAGCGCCGGAGAAGGAGGCACAAACAAGCGCTGACTAACAATTGAAGCTTTATTCCTAAGAACAAGCCAATATATACAAGAAGAACTTACAGAGACTGCGGAAGAGATGCATGGGAGAGGGAGGGAAGGAAGGCGAGGGGCACCCAAATACGCAAAATCCTGCGACAAACCACGCGTGAAACACCCTTCCTCCAAGTCCTAGAAAGTGTATTTCTTTTCAATGCAATGTCGCGGAGGGTACCGCGACCGCTTGTGGATACGCGCAGCGGGGCTGGAATTGAACCCGCGCTACAACGCTCCGACGGCGAATGTCTTAAGTCTTAACCACTGGGCAATACACACAAGCTTGAACACAGTGAATATATCTGAACCATATGAAGAAAAACACCCAGAAGTTCTTGAGTAAAATAAAATAAACTCACTTAACAAACTCACAATTAACGTTAAAAAGTCTAAACATGTTGTGTTTCGAATACGTAACAAAATCGTGCTCCTGAATCACTGAATTTACTGATAAACGATATCCCGTTATACGAAATTAACTCGTTTAAGTATCTAGGCGTGATATTCGATAATAACCTGCACGGACAAGAGCGAATAAGTGCAGTTGGCACAAAGCTCACATCAGGGCGCTACGCGTTCTCACTAGCAATAACATTATCCGTGTTTTTTATATTTTGGACCCTTTCGTAGTCATATTACGTATTGTAACGGATCATGAGGTGCAACTTGCAAAACCTATCTTGAACCAGTCCGTTAATTTTAGAAACGTGCCTTGAGAATGATTATTCATTCAAGGTACGATGAACCTAGCCTGCCTTTGTTTACCAGAATGACTATTTTGCCTTACAATATGCTACATGGTCACGAAATCGCCACATGTGTTTTCAGTGTTGTGAAAAGCAATCTGTATTTTCACATTTATATTTTTTTTTACTTATCATCGCGTGCGACCAGGAATCAATCGTAGGGAAATTTTCATCTCCCTCCTTCTAAGAACGTTTATGGGCAGCGTCGGCTGTCATTTTCCGTGTCTAAAGTTTTGAGTAAACCACCAGTAGAAAGAAAACGGGCGAATAATATTTCATCCGTGCTTAAAATCACTTTCTTAGCCTGAATAAAGCTCCATAGCGTGAACGGTCGTGTCGTATTGTTTGTGGTGCTTGTAACTCTATGAAACTTTAAATACTACTTTTCTTGTCTAGTTTTTTTTATACGTTTACATTTATAGCACACTGTATTTGTGACTTGCTAAAATTGTTTTTCTTAACTAGTGCTTCCGCATGTTTACATTAAAAGTGAATAATACTCGATATGCTTTTCATCATGCTACATTTTCTTTTAAACACTTTTTTTTTAAGTTTCTTCTTAAATGCTGCATTTGTTGGATATAAGAAGTTGTGTTTCTTACGTAGCAGGCTACGTCATTCTCCTCCTCAAGTGCGCTCGCTCGCTGTGAACACATATGTACGATAAAAATTAGAATACGCGTCGCAAATTTGGTACCCACATACGTTAAAAGACAATAATCACCTTCAAATGATTCAGTGCAAGGCCACTAGCTTTGTTTTACAGCGAAAGGTGTTATGAGATTACAACAACAGCCGTTTTTGGCGCCTTAGTTGCCCACCGCCAGTGTCCAGTGTCCGTAACCGCTGTCGCGCAAATAAAGAAAGAACAAACGAAATAATGTCCTGGATGGAAAGGGTTTCGAACCTGGGTCCTCTGCGTGGGAGCCCAGTATTCTACCACAGAGCCATGCCGGTGCTTGAAATTCCGTCGCAAAAAGACCCTATACAGGCTTCATGTCGGGAAGGAATCATATTAGCATATGTGATATAGCGTGGTAGAAGAGCAAAATAACAACACGGCGTCACACAATAGGAATTGCGCAACGAGTGGGTGGCTGAATGCTTTCAACCCATTACGAAGGGCTCAGCCATAATTCTTCATCGTTATCAGGCACAGCACCAAAAAAGTTCACATGTATAATGCCTTACTGATGTGTAGCGGTTACCACGGTTCTCCGCAGAATGACGAAAAATGGCATACTGTCTGCTTTCCCACTTCACAAAAATTATCATTTATAGCGTAGTGGGTACCTCGCAAGTGTACTTGTATTAGTCGCCAAGGAAGCCCGTAAGGCCGCCATGGTCGCGGATTCGATCCCTGCCGCGGCGGTCGCATTTCGATGGAGGCAAATTGCTAGATGCCCGTGTATTATGCAATCTCGCTGCACGTTAAAGAATACCAGGCGGTCAAAATTTCCGGAGCCCTTCACTATGGCACCTCTCATAATCATATCGTGGTTTTGGGACATAAAACCCAAACAATTATTATCACTTTCCTTGCATGCCAATGTGTGTGTTCGCCGTTACTGTGTTGGTTAAGACTCTGTATCACCTGTGGCACATACCCGCATAACATGAACTCTGATATGCGGGTATGTGCCACACGTGACTGAGAGAAAGGGTTTCATGACGTACGCGACAGGTATTTTGCATCATTCATGTCATGACCAGTGAATTGTGTTCGTCATACACTGATCCCTGCTATCGCAATTTTGGTATACTACAAGTTATGGAGACGACCAGGAGAGCGCCCAGACGCAGGCGGATAGCTAGCTAGCTAGATAGATAGATAGATAGATACGGCCAAAGTGCCTGAGGTTCGCTAAGAAATGCTTTGCATGTAATACACAGCATCATGTGGGATTTGAACCTGGGCCCTCTGCGTGCCAATCCAGTATTCTACCATACAGCCACGCCGGTGCTTGAAACTCGTTTGCAGAAAACGCCAGGCCTGCGCTGAAAGCGCAACACAGTCACAGCGAAAGCTGGAAGAGCGGCGTTTCTAGAGCCCGTTAAGCTCTCTTGGGGCTACAATACAAGTACACTAGAAAGGTACCCGCTACGCCATAAATCACAATTTTTGTGAAGTTGGGAAGCACCTACTAAGCCATTATTAGTCATTCTGCGGAGAAGCGAGGCACCAGCTACACGTCTGTAAGGCATTATGTGCACTTTGTTGACGCGACGACTGATGACGATGAAGAATTATGGCTCAGCCCTTTGTAATGGGTTGGAATCTTTAAACGGCCCACCAGTTATGTAATTTGCATTGGGTGACGCCCGGTTGCTATTTCCCTCTCCCGTCATGCTGTATAACATACGTTGACGTGGGAGAGAGACGGGGAGGGGGGGGGGGTGAAGAACTTTACTGATGCCCCGAGGAAATGGATCATGCGCTTATGGGCTTCCTTGGCAACCAATACAAGTGCACTTGCAAGGAACCCACTACGCTATAAACCACTGTAATTTTTGAGAAGTAGGACAGCAGGCACTGTGCCATTTTTCGTCATTCTACGGAGAGCCCTGGTACCTGCTAAACGCATGTAAGGCATTATGCGCACTTTGTTGATGCTGTGCCTGATGACGGCGAAGAATTATGGCAGAGCCCTTTGTAATGGGTTGGAAGCATTCAACGACCTACTCGTTGCGCAATTCGCATTGTGTGACGCCTGGTTACAGAATTCGCGTTATGCGACGCTTGGTGCTTATTTTGCTCTTCTACCACGCTATATTGCATATGCTAATGTGGTTCCTTTCCGATATGAAGCCTGTATAGGACCTTTTTGCAACGCAGTTTCAAGCACCGGCATGGCTCAGAGGTTGAATACTGGGCTCCCACGCAGAGGGCCCAGGTTCGAACCTCGTTCCATCCTGGAATTTTTTTCTTGTTTCGTTTTTTTTCTTATTTCGAGCGATACTGGTTACGGACACCGGCGGCGGCGGCGGCGGACAACTACGGCGCCGAAAACGGCCGGTGAAATGATCTCATAACAGCTTTCGCTGTAAAAGACCCTGTACAGGTGTCATGTCGGGCAAGTTTTCTCGTTATCCTATGTAATATAGCGTGGTAGAAGAGTAAAAAATAACAACCAGCCATCACACAATGCTAATTGCGCAACGAGTGTGTGGTTTAATGCTTCCCACCCACTGCGAAGTGCTTAGCCATAATTATTCATCGTCATCAGCCACATGCAGCATCAACAATGTGTACATAATACCTTACAGATGTGTAGCGGGTACCCCGCTTATCCGCAAAAATACGAATAACGGCCTAGTGGGTGCTGTCCTACTTCACAAAAAAGTATTATTTATGGCGTAGTCGATACCTTGCGGAAAGCCAAATCTTCAAACACAGTTGGCCTTGCCCCAACACAAAGCTGCGCTCAGAATTCGCAATAGGCAGTATCGTAACCGTCGGTGATTTTTTTTAATAAATACAAGAGAACAGATTCCCCAAGTGCACTTATGAACAAAGACGAAATATATTCTTTACATTCTAGAAGGAAATTTCATCGCTTAAAATTCCTTTATAATATAATGGCTGGTAACATGATGATAAGTGATCTGCCATACCTTCGTCCTGTAACAACTCGCTAAACAAGACACACCAGAGCCGATTCTTTGCAGCCAATTTTCGCTAAAGCTAAGACACTTAAAAAAAGTTTTTTTTTTCAAGACTAATTTGTAACATTGTTATAAGGCATACGTACCTTCAGAGTTCAACCACGTGGCCTAGTCTTCGGGAGCTCGTCGAGTCGCTTGGCGCACAATTATCGAAAGAAACTCCGGCTTGGTCCTCGTAGTTTCCGTGGCGAATTTCGGTAGGAGTTCCAGGACCTGATGCACACACAGGTTCTGGAACGACTTTTCGGTGCCGAAAAAATTAGGTAGCCTTGAAGATTAGGCACAACTTGGCAGAACACTCATTCAGACACACATTTACACACACACGTAATCACGACAACACCCCACAAACAGCGTTGTTTTGTGGGGTGTGGATATAAGTACGTGTGTATGCGAATGTGTGCGTGAATGAGGCAGTGCCAAGTTGCGCCTAATCTTCAGGATGGCATATTACTAACTAGGCCAAGAGCAAGTTCTAATAAACTAGGTATTCTACGCCGAAAACTGATCCAAACGGAGTGGCCAAACCTAAATGGGGAAAATAACACACTAACAGATACGGCGTTGCATACCGGATTGTGGAAAGAGTTACATGGGGTGTATAAACAATAGGCTGCGGGAACATGATGATGATGATGATGACTTGGGGCTATTCCCTTTGTATCGGGCGGGCAAGATTAATACCAACAAGGCGCCGCGCCACTCGTGGCCAATCGGCCAGGGAAAAAGAGCTGCCCGTAGCTCGTGGTGGCGTGAGCTAGTGCGAACGCATTGCCTCTTGTAGGCTTATGTCACAGGATAGAAGAAACGAGACGGCTGAACCAGAATCACAGTATATATCTTACACCGAGACCAGAATCCTGAAGCTAAAATTACAGCGCAAACGCGCAAGACCAGGGTTGCCAGATTTGGCTACTTTACACCAAATTGGCTAATTTTAAAAGGCCGCGGCGACAAAAAAATGACGTTGGCTACTTGGCTACTTTTTGGCTATTGTTCTGGCACTAGCATCAACAGCTAATATACGCTAAAAACCTAGCGCAACTATAAAAAAATTAAGTGTGCATTTACAATGCCGGCTGAGGCTCCCTCGGTGCAATGACTTTTGTAAGCGACTGCTTGCGCCCGAAACGCGTCACGGCCGCCATGATTTTTATATTCATCTAGAATTCATCTAGACTAGGCACGCTCACGTAGCTAGCGGGGTACTCATTGAGGCTTTCTAGCCGCTATCCGCATCGAGCGCTGCTGCTTTGAGCTGTACAGGTGGCGCTACTTACGGCGATCGTTGACGAAAAGTGGGTACGCGCGGTCGCGCGGCTCATAGAAGCCTTGAGCAAAGCGAACGCTACTTGCTCTTTGTGCATTCATTTTTCATTCTGGTTTGATATTTGCGCTGCCGACGCTGCTGCACTAGACAGCCATGACGTTTGTTACGTCGATTGTTCTATTTTATTTCTTTGAACATGACAGACCCTTTTTTATTACTCTGCGCGCGCGCGATGCACTGCATGCGTATCTTACGTGCATGCGTCTAAGCTGTTGTTTGCGTGATCTGTTAACACAGACGAAATAAAAGTTTTTGCAACATAAAACAGACTTCTTGTTTTATTGAACACCCTAAACAGTACAACGATGCATATTATGGTGCATGACCGCTTAGGAAACACACAAAACACGCGTTTTTATCTCGCCCAGCACTTATTTACACAGCTAATTATGCCAAGAAAACCGAAATCAAACTTCTTTAACGTTGTAACAGGCGTCACGCAGCTGCGTAATAATGTGTGAAGGTACTAGAGCAAATGACCAACATTCACACTGTGCTTTCTTATTTATTTCACAGACCGTATTAAAATTACGAGAAACCTCAAACTGCATCACAATCACATGTTTCTGAAAAGCTCATCATTCTCACCGTTGAAGCCACAATTTTCTTAGTGCCGCGGAGCAGGCTGGCTAAAGTGAACTCGAATATGTACACTTGACTACCGGTGCAGCATAATTGCCAATTTTCTAGTCCTAATGCCTCCCCCAGAAAGTCCCTTGGTTCTTTTTTTTTATTCTGCTGTGATGTGATAAACATTTCTGTGATGTACATGTTTGTATATTTAAGTGTCAGAACGTAGTGATAATTCAGCTAAACTGAAATCACGTTTGGCTACTTTTCTGGCTCCAAAATAAAGTAACGGCTGCTAGTTGGCTATCGTTCAGGCTACTTTGCTTAATTTCGTGGCTCCTTCTCTCTTCGATGATCTGGCAACCCTGCGCAAGACACCCACGAAGAAAATAAACGTACGACGCCGGCGCTGACTAAAAAATGCTTCATTCTTTCATACGCCAGTGCATATATAAGCCCTCGGCAACCTTCTTCCTGTGACATTTTTAATTTCTTTATTGCATTCATTGCTTCGCCCTTGAGGCGAAACTGTGACGTTTTATGTGCATGTTGAAGCTACCTTTGCGCGGGATTCTCCACATGCTGTGTCCAGGTGTATATTAACTACTACAGCCAGCACAAAGGTTTAATCATGTTCATGGACGTTAGTCGTCGGGATGGAGATGTGCCACCAGGCGTCAACGTGGGTATGTCCGCATCAAGCGGTGCTCTAGCTGTTAAACACCAATATACATTGTGCAAGCTCTCGTATATCAGTGTTTAATAAACACTCAACTACTTCTGCGAGAACACGTTTCACTTTCGTGTTATACCGGCGGAGGGATCAACCATGTGTTTTTCATTACTAACAGTATTGATGTTAAGCCCAGTTAGGACTTAGTCTGATCCTGATTTAAGTACAATCTTTCTGACAGCAGAGACCATGCAGAGACAGCAAAGGTGAACCATGTGGACTGAAACCAAGCGCGCCACAAAAACCCCGTCGTATGGCAGTGCAATGTCGAACGCGGAAGTTCCGTGAAAGAGACTATTTAAAATCACAAGTATCACATGGGCGCTAATCTCTTCTACCGGCTGATCCGGCTGACATGAACAGGGGAACAATCGGATTAAGGGTAGTAAGGTTCCCCATAATCCTCTGTGGAAGAGTCAGCGAGAAATAATGTCGCCGTCGCTCGGAGAACCATACGTTTCTTCGTGGAGAACACGGCGGGGGCGTCCATGCAACATATTTACCTTCTACGTAGCATACAAATTTAATATATAGCCCATTTAAACTGTACCGCAGTCCCGTTGGCGCGAGGCTTCATCCATTAGAGGTAGGGTGAAACAACAGGACAAAGTGAACGTTGCCGTTCCATAGAGCACCCTGTGTAAAGTCCGGTCAATACACTTTCCTCAATTGTAAACTGACAACTTTTCCCACTGGAAAGTAAACTATAAAATAAAAAAAGGCATGCCAGGTTGTTATGAGTTCCCGCATCGTACTTTTACTTCAGTCGCCCTCGTGTATATCTTTTCAAGATTGTGCACCGTGATGTATTGTCACGTGGTCGTGACGGTAAGAAGGTGGCAGTCGTGCTGTTAAAGACTCTTTAATGGGAGAAATTGTGCCCAGGAAAAAAAAAGTCAATTACTCTTGAAACTTTATTGAACGAAGGGACGCCCGCGCTCGAATTACTTCGTTAAATCGGGAAGTTCGTAAAATCGAGAAAGGGATTTATCGGTCTTTCGAAATTTAAATTTGTAACTTAGCAACGCCCGAAAGCTATCGCGGCATTTTGTTTGCCACTAACACACGTTGCGCATCTGAAAAAGTCCGCGAGGGCAGTCCAGTTATGGAGCCTCCCGATCATTGAAGCCATAGCGCTGAAAACAGGGACCAAGGAAGAGGACAGGACGTGCTCTACTAAGAACTGTTTTTTTGTTCCGAAACTGCGGTACTTATACCGGAGACGAGGACAGCAATAAATGTGTCAAACATGCAAGTCAGCATACTCCAGACATGCGAATTTCTTTGTGCTCAGAGTAATCAAGGGGGCGCTGACACAGTCGGCACCTTCCTTTGCAGTCAGATTAGCCTCGACTATCTCCTGTGTATCTTATCAATGTCCCTAAGCAAATCTACACATTCATAAAACAGAGCTAGAAAACAGAACCAACTGGGCCCAAAAGTCTGTAATTTTGGAGCCTCTCATGTCTGGGCGATACAGGCGGGGTAGGCTGTCACGTGAAGCTATGACAAGATGCCGATAAGCAAAGACTGGAAGAACAAATTCAGTCATAGCGCGAGCAGGCAGAGCATGAAAGTTGCAAGGAGACGATCACTGCCGTCTGTCGCATAAACCATTAAATAACAAAAAAACCACCGCGTTCATGTCGGATCATTTGCAGAGACAACAAACCAGCACCCTATCGCCATTCGGTACGTAAAAGCGCTACCCACTGTGAAGTCCGTTGTTCCGTGCATGGGCGCGGCGTGCAGCCTCGTCAAAATAAAACTAGTGTCGGGACTATAGGCTATCTACAGATTTTTCAACGGAATATCGTTACAGCGCACGCCCGAAGAAAAATTCGTCTGTGTAAAAATAAGAAAGAAATCTCAACATTTTTTTACTAGTTCATTTCCTGGAAAACTTCGTTAAATCGGGGTTTAGGGCCATGACAGCTTCGTTAATTCGAGTTGATGACAACATTGAAGGCTATGGGAACCTGCCGGGGAATGTAAATTTGTTCTTTAGATCGGGAATTGCGTAAAATCGGGTTTCGTTAGGTCGAGTTCTAACTCTCCACAAGCAACACACTCTCCACACTGATAGCGCCGATCACAGTCGTCGGCCGTCGGTAATATGATAACGCGTCGTCTTTTATGCATGAATGATCGAAAATTCCAGCGTTAACGCTGGGGCTCTAGAATAATCCATTACCTCTAGAATAACCTCGACTACTCGTGTCGTGGGCTCAATCTTATCAGAACAGTATAAGGCAAGAGTCAGGGGAAGCTGGAAGCGTGAAGAGGTGAAAAATTCGTAAACAAGGGGTGTTCTGGAGCCGACGGAAGATGACGAAACATGGCGAGTGTCCTCTACTTTCCTTAGTGCACATGGCTTGAATTGGTGACAGCCAGTACAAGTAAATGCACCACCACTTTTCATAAGGGAAACATGCACCATACATTAGGTTTAAAAGCGGCGCCACGACACATGACATTCAAGATTTTATCGCCGCTGCGCCATTGTAAATAACACATTTCATCATTCGTCGCGGCACTAACGAGTGTACATACAACTACGGCGACGTCACTGTGGAGGCCCTGACGACTCCTGTAAACGATTTTCAGAACAACAGACTAGACGCAAAACTCACCCTCGCAACAGTTCCGACTATAGGAACGCAAAAAAAACACCGATCACTCATTGCACAATCACGCACACTCTTAGCTCATGCACGAGGATCGCGTAAGGTTAAGGAATTTCTTCGGGATATTGAACACGGTCACAAAAACGTTGATGTCATCCATCACGCGGAAATTCGCCAGGACCCTGACATTCAGCTCGGTCCAGACGGTTTACAACCTAACTTTTGAGGCGTCGAAGTAATTGGCAGGAAAACGAAGTACAGAATGAGGAATGAATTCAAACAGACGCAGCCAATAACACAATTTAACGGACCGTCCCACGAATCAGAACAACACGCTCCTCATGCTACAAGCACTAGCTGCAACACAAGCCACACCTTAGCTAAGACACGAGAAGCATCTACTCAGACGGTGGACGTGATAGTAACACCACTAACAGAACCCACGCAATAAGCAGAGGCAACAGATACGCGCACTTCCCCGACAGAGACACCTGCGAACGCTAGCAAACAAACAGATACACAGACGCACATCGGGTCAGACCTCACCAGCACTAACAGAAAAAGCAGTAAGCAAAGTGTAATGTGGGAAAGAGTACGTTGGACAAAAAGGTAGATGCCTGAATGACCGCATACGAGAACATTCTAACAATATAAGCAAACTGGCAACGAGTGGTCATCTTGACGCACACTGCATGCGCTGTGGTTGTAAGCCCATTTTTGATAAAACTAAAGTGATTGCAAGAAATTTAGATACGATGACCAGGAAAATTGTTAAGGCATTTGGAATTAACAAGAGCACACGAGCAAAGGTTGCGGGAGTTTCCCATCTGTTTCGTTGTCACAAAGAGAAGTAATGTTCTTGTCACGGTGGCGCTGTTGCAGTAAAGCGATGTGTTGGTGCGAAGGTGATTTTGACACCCTTTCTTTCTTTCTTGTACACTGGTATTTATGCTGTTACCGTGTGCAATAAACATCAGTTGTTAGTAGCGCTTTGTCCTCGTGTTCCCTTGCGCTGAAACATATGATATGCAGTACCGACTAGCCCACCAGTCCGTTTTATAGTAAGAAAACACCGCCTGAAAACGTTGTGGCCCAGAGATCTGCCCGACACAAAAACAAATGACTAACAAATGCCCAGGGCAGTACAGGCAACAGTAAATAAAATATCGTTCTTTCCTCCAATTCCACAAACTCGCCGCAAAAGAAACAAACTACAGAATGCATTTGAAGAAGTGCTCTAGCTACATAAAGAAAAGAAATTTCCGAAAGGTCTTCAAATTAAGTTCCGATGTGCTCTGGGTACCCTGCCACCTAAGTTATTAGCGAAATGGAACAGTATATTTAGAAAGTGTAAAACTACCTGGAGCGGAAACTGAAATCGCCCCAATTGCCCAATGGCCCGTAGACGGGAGGAGAGGGGGGGGGCTAGCCCCCCCCCCCCCCCTCTTTCTGGCTACGGGCCTGGCAAGGCGGCAAGTTGGGCCATTTGGTTGGGATTCATCATGAACTTGGTTACAGCGCAACACTAGACAACGTGTTGTTCGTTTCCTTCCTTTTGTCCTTGTCTATAGTGCCAGGACCAGCCGAGTGCCGACCAGCTCTGCTGTGCCCCAGCCTTGCGCGACGCAGTGCAAGCTCCGCCACTTTTTTTCGTCTATTGCTGGTGAAGCCCGATCACATAAAATAAAGAACTAAGCACGCGTGGCAATGCCTCCCCCCCTCCTGAAAAAGCATCGTGCCGATGCTGAAAACAGAACATGCAGGTAAAAGTAGACGAAAATTAAAATTAACACAGTAAGTTCGAAATAAAGTTTCACAGCTCGTCAGCCGACGATTTTACGCGAATGATCGAAAATTACAACGTTAGCGCTGGGGCTCTCGTTAGCTCTAATATAATGTCGACTACTCGTGTCGTGGCCGCAATCTCCACAGAATAGTCTGAAACAATCGAGGAGTTTCCCAAACATTACGGCGCTGCCTGCGCCGAGCGATGGTAATACAGTTTCTTTTCTTCCTTTCTTTCTTTTTCTTTTTCTTTGTGGGTGAAATCTGATTTCACAAAATAAGGAACTAAGCGCGCATGGCAATATACTTAAAATCTACAGCCACCAATAGCGTTGCAAGGCAGACGTAATACACCGACTCTCTTAGTCTGATTATATTCAATGATTACTGACTGATCAATAGCGGGGATAAGCACACAGATTGCGACTTGAAGCACGGCATGAAAATGATAAGACAGGATGATAGATCGGAATGACGCATCCTGGCGCCGATAGGCTTTTCTGTGTCCTTCCCACGGAGATCATGAGTTAGATAGCGGAGCCGGTGAATGTCGTCGTACGCCGTGATGCGTCCATGTTATCAGCCAGTGTTGCACCTTCAAGGACATCTGCCCTCAACAGATTTAATCTCGGCGTGAGCACTTCGCCATCGGGGTTCTGGAGGGGCTTGCGATTTAGTGAGGGCCCCCCCCGTATGTAACGCTTCTCGAAAGAGCTTGTTGGGGGTTGATATTGGAGACTCGCGAATGTTGACCGCATTTAGGAGAGATCAGGTTCTGGGGTTTTCAGCTTGCCAAAGCCAAGATGAGGCACGCCGTATTATGATAAACTCCGAATTCTTTTCGACAACCTGGGATTCTTTGAGGTGCACCTAAATCTGAGTGCGGCAGCCATAACTGAGAACTGAACACGCCACAGGGGCGGCGCCAGAGGGTGACGGGTGGGCGGCCGCCCTCCCCCCCCCCCTCCCCCCGAAGGAACTTGCTTGCCACGGGTGCCTCACCCCAGTGAAAAACCCCTGAGGCCCTGCAGGGGTAGCTTAACAGGTATACGATGGCGTTACTGACTGCATTTTCGTGGACGTCGAGAAGACCGTAAAATAACACTAATAGTAATCATAATATTAAGAAAAGAAAGAAGAAGGAACAATAAGCCAAGCAGCGATTCATCAGCATTTCGGCGCCGCTTTAACGAATATATGACAGCTCGCAAGGCCGTCCGACTCCAGCAGTGGCCGTTAGCAGCAGCAGACACGCCGTCGCCTAATGCGCAATAATAACCGCCCCCTGTTTTGGCCCGTCGAGTCACAAAGCCAGCGCAGTATATATCTATTATCGCCGCTCTTCAAGGCGGCGTGTGCCTTGATCCGGCGCTGCTGTTGTATGTGGGTCATGTCATGCTCTTCGCTCATCATCATCCGGGCGCGATTGCCCCGGCGCACGCGCACCCCTTCCGGCCGGGATTTCGCGAGGGCGGACAAAATGAGCGGCGCAAGAATCTCCTCCTCTCGGCGGGGCACGACCTCGCGTGCCTCCGGGAGTCGCGGGGGTGGGCACACGCCCTTGGCGCCGGATCGTGACTTTGTGCCATCGATCCGCCACGAGCTAGGCGCGTCTCGTGTGCACGCCGCCAAGGACTGGCCTAGAGACCACCAGGACGCTGGTCAGAACCCCGAGCGGGTCGACACTGGTTTTGAACCACTAAGTGACACTTTTGTCTCACCTTTTCTCGATCACTGTTTGCTATACGTACAATCTCTAAGGCTGAAAGCTGGGTAAGTTGGTTTGATCGCTATAACTGATTAGGAGCGCTAAAAAAAGTGAGAGATAACACGAAGAAGACAAGATCGACGGCCTCTAAATGTCAACTAATTTTATTGAAAACAGACAGTGCCAGCCAACAACAGCGATAAACGAGGTGAAAGAGCTAAACTTTTTTTTCTTTTTTTCTTTTTGCTTCTCTATTTTCGTCCCCGCTCATCGCGCATGCAAACCGCGCAGCCTCTGAATAACAACCAGTTTCTTTTTTACGCAGAGAAAAAGACAAGGGGCGCTGTTCGTTTTTTAGCTCTCCTAGTATATGACAAACTACGTATAGTGCTCACGAAATTAAACCTGTAATTTCAGGGCTAAGTAACGCGCGTTCTTTCACTTCCACCGTATCGTCTCCTATCGGCGTAATATTGGCTGGTACACGAAGCTAAAGAACCCCAGGGGGTCGAAATTGATCTGGCGTCCCCCACAGCGGTGTGCCTCGTAATCATGTCGTGGTTTCGGCAAGTAAGGTCCCGGGAATTACTATTGCTTACACAAGAACAAGCATCACCTTTTGTGGCCATGTTCTTGCGCCATCACGTGGTTAACCAATATTGAGCAATTACTTGTACCAGTTGTCGTTATACTTAAGGTCTTCATGTTTCGTTTCAATCGGTGAGCACCTCACAAGCTTGAAATTAAGGCTTTGGTGGAATCCCGTCCGGTTGGGAAATGCAAGACGAATAAATGAAATTGGTCACTAGGAATTAAGCGAACGTTCAGTTGAAAAAAAGGACGTTTTCAGCTTCCGCACCGGAAGCTTGTTCACATACAGAAAGTTATTGAGCGGAAAACGTATTTTTTTTTAAATTAATTTCTTTAAGATCTTGGACGGCATTTTCTTTTTGTGCATGCTGTAAAAGCTTGTACTCGTTCAGAGGCGCCTCAACGCGATATAACACATGATTGCGCACGCAAGCACAAACAACGGGGCATGGTTTCGTCATCGTGTTTTCGGAATTCCGCATTTTCTTCGCTCTAATTCGGGTTTCGTAATGTCTGCGTCTCAGTGAAATAACTCAAGGGAGTCGCTCGCTCCGTATACCTGCGTACCTATTCACTGCTGCGCTCAGTGCCCGGGCAACACTGAAAGGTGTTCGAACGTATATATGTTTCCACCGCTTCTGCTGCCGCTCGACATTGCGCATTCTCCTCCACAGTTGCAGCCCACGACTATGCTCTCATTATCGCTGCCGCTTAATTAGTCTTTTACGCTATAGTATTTTCCACTGCACAGAACAGCAAGGGCTATTCACACTAATTCTATTAGATTTACCAGCAGTCTATAGCATAAATACGGGTAACAAAAGACAGTTTTAGTTCTACTATAAGTATTGTCAGTAATCTTTTTATTGATGCGGTACCATAAAATATTGGCGCAAAAATACGGCGCCGGCTACTCCTTCGATGTTTCAATAAGCGGTACGCCTACAACGCACAATTTTTGTTGAAGCGCGCAAAATAACGCGAGGCCACAAAAATACGAATGATAATAGTATCGCAAAACAATTAGGAACTCTTAAATTAATGGGTGTTACAATCATAATTAAATTCATGGTAACATTATCGATGACCACGAAGACGGTTCCGCTGCATTGCTCCACCGAAGCACGTAGCTCGCGAAACATTAATCGATCTACTGCCTTGAAAGTGTAATAACGATGAATAAATAAATAAAGTGCTCCACCAGTGGACATCAGCACGCAGACACGCAGCCTGCCCCGCGGTATGAAAATACAAAAATAAGCGACTCGTTCACAAAAGAAAGCGGCCGTTTAGTAAATCAGATGAGCAGTAAAAGGGGAGCAAACAAGTGAGAATCCCTCGTTCGTGACTGCGCCACCCCTGTGCCGCCTCATCGATCCGAGCAACACTGGCCCAGAACACACACAAGCGTGCCTACCCCGTCTGTGCGGTTGCGGCCAGCCAACTCGCGACGCTACCATCGATTACTTCTTTTGGACGCTAGCCGTTTTCCGCGGTCGAGCCAAGCCATGACCCCTGATTGGCCAGCGCTTTAATTGCTTACTGATTACAACGCGTGATCCAGTCGAATGGTTTCGTTTCAGCACGATCCCTACCAACGGCTGCATACTCTGAGCACTTACCGCGAAAGGCACCACCTACATTGCAACGTACACCAAGCAACAAAAGTTTAGGGGGCATGAGATTTGCGCAAGAATCTCATTACTTTTCCGTTACTGTATAAAATAGGTAATAGATCGCAAACCAAATAATAAAATTTATTTAATAAAAACGTACGGAGGCACGCGGGTAGTCGAACCTGCACGTGGTAAAACCGTAGACGGAGAAAACTTAAAAGAGTGCCCTACACAAGCAATCGTGTACGCCTCATTTTGTCGCATCAGTAAACGTCCTATAGGATACTAGGAGTTGAATAACGTGGTTGATGCACTGGAACGACGGCAGTATCCTAGGACGTTTATTAACGATACGCAGAAGTGCATGCGAAGAGGAACGGGGAGTGCGTCACGAGTGAAGATGACGTCCATTGTGTGTATTCGCTATGTTCAAGGCAACGTTTGTTCAAGGTGTATCAGGCCCTGTTCGAAGAGCTTTGCGTCCGCTGGGCATACAAACCATGTTTAAGACATGTGTTAGCGAAACCCAAAGACCGCACACCTGCGGATGATCAGAGCGGGGTCATCTACAAGTGCGATGCGGGAATCGCGACGTGTCTGACATCGGGGAAACGGGCAGGAAAGGATCATCAAGGCGTAATTAAAGAGCACAAGCGGGATGTTGCTAAAGCAGTCCATGCAACGCGTTCTAAGACAGAGGTTGTTGAGCACTGCTGGACAACAGGGCAAAGCTTTGACCTGAACAATGGGACGACGCTGGCTCGTGTACGAAAGGTGGGGCGGGGGGAGGGGGGGGGGGACAGAGAAAACTCCTGGGATCGTGGGTCATTCGCCGCGGCGCATAGGCTCGGCCCCATACGGGACGTTTATAAGGACATGTGTGACTAGTGGACTGGTCAATCTCCGCTCATTTTTGTTTCTTTTTTTGTTGGCAGTGTATACTGAGGATGCCACCTGCATTGGAGGCGAAACGTCTATATCATTTTATTAATAATTGTTGTGTTCAGTCGGCGTAAACCTTTTACAATAAGTTCCGAAGAGGTTTTAAAAAAAATCGGGTATTTCTGGCTTTCAGCCGTTTCGCGCTGCTGCTTTCTAGCCGCCTGTCAAACATGATTACCGCGGAACCTCAAACGAAAGAGACTATTAACTTGGCGTCCTAATGCTCCACCGGTACACCGAGAACAGAGCTCAAGTGACAAAAAGGATATATATGCCGAAAAAAAAACGAACGTGAGCTTAGCAAGCTGTTCAGTCGCAACATGATTGATTTACAACATGTATTCAAGTAAGCTTGAATTTGTGTTAAAGACCAACCTCCGACTTCGGCCTTCTGCAGGGAAGATTATCCTCTTAAGGCGCGTTTACACTAGAACGACACGACACCGATTTCGGTCTGCCGACTGTGTCTTTTGTCGTGCCGTCGTCCTATTTACACTGAAACGACGCCAACAATCGGTCGATCGTCTGTGAAAGACGCCGTCCACGTCTTATCGCGCTCCCAGCCTCTCGTCGGCCGATTCTCTTGTCACACGGAAGGCGTGCACAGCGACACCGACTAAACTTGCGCGCTAAAGTTGAAAACGGGGTAACACCTGCAGCTCATTTAGGCCGTCCTCCCTCCTCTACCATTGTCCCTTCCGGGGTAGCGGCGCGGCCCCGGCCACCCCTTCCGGCGTCGGGGACGCGGGTGCGGACAGACAAAGGGAAGCAAAGAAAAGACGTCGGAGGGGTGCGCGAGATGCCCATTGTCAAATGCCCGAGTATGTCGAGGGGGATCTCCCCCCAGATCTACCCCTTCGACGTTCGAAGCAACGACATGGGAAAATTTTCGCTCGGCCACCGATCTCCCGAAGACCTCCCGACGACACATGGCCGATACGTTCTGCTGGTGTTTTTGGTCTGCCATCATGTTACACTACTACGACATGCTGTCTTTGGAGGCGTCGGCGTCGTTGTCGGGCTAGTGTGACCAGACGGTCCGGCGACATCGTCGGCGGGCGACTAGTCGGACGACCGTCTGCGTCTGCCTCGTGTCTGCGTCGGTGTCGTGTCGCCCTAGTGTAAACGCGCCTTTTCGTAGTAGTGTAACATGATGGCAGACCAAAAACACCAGCAAAACGCATCGGCAGACTGGTCGTCGGCAGGTCGTCGGGAGATCCGTGGCCGAGCGAAAATTTGCCCATGTCGTTGCTTCGAACGTCGAGATTCTCAGGCATTTGACAATGGGCATCGTGCGCACCCCTCCGACGTCTTTTCTTTGCTTCCCTTTGTCTGTCCGCACACCCGTCCCCGGACGAAGGAAGGGGTGGCGGGAGCCGCGCAGCTACCCCGAGAGGGACATTGGTAGAAAAGGGAGGACGGCCTTACAAATTTGCCCATGCGTCGAAGGGGGAGATCTCCCCGCGCGAGCGAAAGCCGAGCAGCGTTTGAATGGGCATTGTGCGCACCCCTCCGACGTCTTTTCTTTGCTTCCCGTCCCCCGACATCCGAAGGGGTGGCGGGGGCTACGCGGCTACACCAGAGGGACAATGGTAGAGGAGGGAGGACGGCCTAAATGAGCTGCAGGTGGTCCCCCGTTTTCAACTTTTACGAGCAAGTTTAGGCGGTGTCGCTGTGCGTGCCTTCTGTGTGACAAGAGAATCGGCCGACGAGAGGCTGGGAGCACGATAAGACGTGGACGGCGTATTTCACAGACGATCGGCCGACTGGTGGCGTCGTAGCAGTGTCGATAGGACGACGACACGACAAAAGACACTCCCGGCGATAGTCGGCAGACCGAAATCGGTGTCGTGTCGCTCTAGTGTAAACGCGCAGCGACCTCCTCTCCTAAACTGCGAGGGGAGCCCTATTGTTGAAAGTTGTGGAGAGGATATGGTAAATAAGGGAGTTCGAAAAAAGTGGAAAGCGTTTAACGCCGGCCTTTAAGGACTAGTCCCCATGAAAAAATAAGACGAGTGGCTGGTGCGTGCTCACGCTCGCGGGCTCTCATGGTTCCGGCAGGACACCAGGTAGTTGAGCCAGGACCGTGAAACAGTAAAGATCTCTAGCTCTCTCTTGTTCCTGGCTCCGTGTCATCTGGGAGGGCTTCAGGTGTTCACTGGCCTTGAGCACACACCTTTTATGCTAGTAATCATGTCCTATCATGCAGACAGAAGTTATTAACTGGGCCGAAGAGGTCGTGGCGAGCTACTTGCCACCACCATTCGTACCACCGGCAAGCTAAATTCAACGACCATATGTGCCGTCCATAAAGTTGTTTTTCTCTCTCCCTCGGTACCTACAAGCCCAGCTTTCCGCCTTAGTACAAACGCTTGGGCGTGGTGCTGATAAAATATTGGAAGGAGCACAACGTAATAGCTAGAAGTTAGACCTGTGCGCCGCTCCCAAAATCCGCGGTGGTGGCGCGCCGGTGTTTCCACCTCCGGCAGCGTCGTGTGAACGGCGCGGGGTTCATCGGATCGGCGGCGACGTGGCGCGAGGGGAGGGGGGAGGCGTAGATTCAAGAGATCGTGGGGAGAGAATTTTGTCCCTTGAATTTTGTAAAAGATCTGTTTCAGCGAAAGGGCGAAGCAGTGAATGCGATAGCAACATGTCGTAATGTTATAGGAACTAAGGCTAGCAGCTAATATTGGTCCGATCTCGCGTAACTCCACAAAACGCTGGTATATGGGAATACGGCCGCTCCCGGGAGAGAAGCGGTTTTCGTGCAGTTTCTCGTATCAGTGGACACAACACGAAGCGGTGAAATCACAGCGCGTAGAAGGGTATGTACAAGTCGTTTGCTGATGTCTACCGTCATAACGATCGCGCCCTTCTAGTCAAAGTTCGCAGTTGCTGCTCGAGCCACGAAGCCCTCCCCTTTAATCCGGCGTCCCTTCATGCTCCTTCGCCCAGCGAAACACGAACGGGGCGTTTCCTTTCTGGTTGAAGAGCAATTAACGGCAGGTCTCGCAGGCGGGGTTATGTTACTGCATGCGCCCTCCGTGCGAGAGAGAAGGCCAGCTTGTTTCATCTCTGCTTCAGCCATGTTCCTCGCCAGCGCACGCGAGCTTTTACTCGCGGTTACAACATACGATGCGCGCAGCAATGTGTCGATTTGGACTTTATACGGAACAGTACGGCGACGTTGAAAAGCTGTCCAGAGTGTCCATATAATTGTTATATCGCAATCAAAAAATATACAAAACCGTGGAAGAGGGCTCGCCTTTTTTCCGGAGAGCTGCATCGTCTCCGCTGCAAAGAGTTCGTCCGTTGGAAGAATCAAATAATCCGACGCCTTTTCCATTGATTTTGTTCTCGCCATACCCTTCTTACAGGCGATATCTCCTCGCCACATGTTTCTTCAAAAAACACGCGTACAATGTAAGTATACTAAGCGCTCAGCCAATCAGGATTTCGCGCTTGTCGGCTTACACTCTGTTATCTCCTCTTGCCTCAGTAGATTGCGCACGATATATAGTCACGCGAGACAAGGAAGAATGGGTGGGCTACTCCATGGCAAAGCAGGGTGGGAAACAATCACAAGTGATATTTCTCGTATATGGAACAATCGAGAGTGCGTACCCTAATGGTGTCACGTGAATCACTGTTGTGGCCTCACGAATTGCGCCAAAAAGGCGAAAAACGCCAAGAGAGAATAACGCGCTCGAGTTTGTATTTTTCAGAGGCATGTTTTGGGGCCCTTTATACGGACAGTCTGGACAGCTTTTCACCGTCGCCGTACTGTTGGGGAATTTCGGCATCTAAGCCATAATGGTATTGTTCTATTTTTTACCTTCTGTTTATCACCTCTTGATATGTAATAACGTTGTAAAGTACTAACACACAGGAACTGAAACATGTGCTATGAATAACTACTTTTTTTATGCAGTAATTCAGGTCGGTTTGTACTGGTCCCCATAGCCAAATAATGCAATAGGTGGGACTGAACTTCAAAAAATTGTTTTCTTCCCTAAAACAAAAACTACTTCACGAATAAACTTTCTGTGGCCGAAGGTGTTATGATTACTCAATCGTATGCGCTTTTCTTCTATTTTTCTTTGACCACCTTAGGGTCGCTACCAGACGAGTGTCTGAACATAGGCCCAACTGTCGCACTTTTTTCCAAGTTCAGCATTTTATTTCTAGAGTCCTGTGATGCCGCCACACAGGCAAAACAAAAACTTTTAGAGATAGTACGTTTTATGGAGAGAGTTCTATAAAAATAATTGATGTATTTGAATCTACAATCGTTCTTTTGTAAAAAAAAATTCCCGGAAACGCTGCAATTTACTCAATTTTACCTAAGCACTAAGGGTGTAAAATATAAAGCTACTTTAAGCAACTGTCCTACAATTGAAGCGCGATGCTCTAAAACACAAAAAGCTAGTTTCGAATGAATGCGTGAAACGGTCCATTTATAGCGATTTTTTTCTTCCGTTACCTGATTGTCCACCATATCGAGAAGTTCAAATGGCGCTCACGTGCCCGAAAAAATTTTGCCGCTCGAAATATTTTGGGGAAAATACTGTAGAACTGATGTCTATATGTGTGTAGTTTCCTCAGATTTTTTCAGAAAAATTGATTTTTGTTGAGCGCCCAGACTGGGACAGTTGGCATGGAATGACCCTATATACAAAAATTGGTGACCGCATGCGCACAGGAGGACCGTTATAACTAAAAAATAAATTGATAACTCCTATGGTACAATGGCGTAAATCATGGGGGGGGGGGGGGTTTAGGGGGTTCCCAACCCCCCTTGTGTTCAGGCTGGGGTACACTCCTTGCAAGTGTCCCCCCTTGAGATTTATTTTTCAAACATTATATCTGAATTACTTGACAGTTAAAGATACCCAGAGCTTTTTTTTTAAATTTTATCAGCATTTAGGCTTCAGCATCATTAGATCATTCGCCCCATAAATTAGGCGACGCACCTTGTATCAAGGCCGCTACGGGCTATTATATGTGAAGCCCTTGTGAAGCAATCTGAAGACCTTCCAAATAGCCGAAACGACGTACGAAAGTGAAATCTGCTTTTCGTTTCAAAAGGTACTCAAAGCTTCCTGAAAAGGTACGGATTACTTCTGACGTGCCGCAAATGTTCATTACGATGCAGATGCACATCCAAATACAAAATAAAAAAAAGAATTACCGATCATCTATCGTTATTTATTTGTGGCGACGATTCGTTGGAGTCCATTGTAGTGATGCAAAACTATCGGCAAATCGACTACCGATAACATCAATAGTTTTGTTTGAACTATCGATAGTGTAAAGAAAATAACGATAGTACTACTATCGATAAACTATCGATAGTATTATACCGGTAGCGCAATCGACAGTACAGTCGGTAGTATTATTACAGACATTACTATAGTTACTGTGAACAATTATGCTGTTGCTGGCTGGCGATATTGCCAAAAAGCATTTGCGATAGGCCTACTATCTGCAATACTGAGTTTACTTAATTTATGAGCAACTTTTTGCCGAAATACAATTGTTTTTCTGCAGTGAAAATGCATGGATATATCCATCAATAAATTCATATTCAAAGGTAACCACTTACACCTTACAATTAACAAACCTAATTCTTGATATTTTTATTTTGAAATCACAAAAAGCAATATGAATTTTAAGCCGTACAGTACCTTCAAATGTAACGTTCTGGTTTCCTGTACACTTGAACAATTTAACTTAATTGTCACGGGTCAGCCAAGAATTCTGGGGAAGGAGCGCAATCAGTGCATGTCAACTTTCTTGCACTTCAGCCTCTTCCCCCTGTTCCACACACTCGGGGAGAGAAGTTTATGCTGCGATGAGTTCTCCCGGTTGATTTTATACTATGGGTAGTGCTATCAAATTTATTATCGATAGCGCTATCGATAGTTTTTCTTACCATCGATGGTTCGATAGTGACTGAACTATCGATAGTATCGATAGTACCGTCGATAGTTCTGCATCACTAGTCCATTGACAATGAAGAAGGAATCCGATTGCTCCACCATGATTCGCAAATACGGTTTTATTTTCAATTATATAAAAACTGAACTCATCCTTTGGAATAAAAAAAAAAGTAAACGAGCTTGTGCCACGGCGCCGGGCCAGGGAGCTTAGCCTAACAGCAATGAGCAGCCACTTTCTAGGATATTTCTAGCTAATACGCCATTCGGGGGTAAACTATCAATGAATATACTAGAACTTTTTGTTATAACCTGTAGACATAGGCGTGCACACGGGGTGGGGGGGGGGATGCAGGGAGGAGCGCCCCCCCCCCCCCCCTATTAACCTAAGGGGGGCGCAAAGTCTGCCGCATACCATTATTCAGTCGTAACTGCCCTGTCATTGTTTAAAGAGCAGGGTTTCGGCGACGCAGATTGTTCACGATAATGCCGGCGAAGGGCCCCTTATGTTGCATTCCTAGAACTGTTTACTTCACATCTTTTCGTTCCGGTAAGCCAGGGACCAAAGGCAGGCCATTGCGAGAGGCACGTCATCGCCACATTTTCATTTTTCATCCATTGTGAAGCATGTTAGCATGTTGTCTCTTGGACCCGAATACCGGGGGGGGGGGGGGGGGGGAGGGAGCAGGGTTATGGCCACGCAGATTGTTCACGATAATGGCGGCGAAGGCCCCTTATGTTGCTATTCCTAGAACTGTTTACTTCACATCTTTTCGTTCCGGGTAAGCCAGGGACCAAAGGCAGGCCATGTGAGAGGCACGTCATCGCCACATTTTCATTTTTTCATCCATTGTGAAGCATGTTAGCATGTTGTCTCTTGGACCCGAATACCGGGGGGGGGGGGGGGGGGTGGAGGGGAGCAGGGTTATGGCCACGCAGATTGTTCACGATAATGGCGGCCGAATGGGGGCTGCAATAAAACTTTGCCTCCCCCCCCTCCCTTAATGGGGATCCTGCGCATACCTCTGCGCGTAAATGTACAACTTTTCTTTAACTTGACCCTAATTCCCCGTCCTGCAACCATGTAAGAAGAATCTCCCACGATCAAACCTGTAATATTTCTTGTAAGCATGTTTATGCTCGCCGGCCGGTGCTTTCTTTAATAATACAATCATGGTGGGGCAATCGGATTCCTTCTTTCATTGTCAATTGACTTGTGATGCAGAACTATCGATGGTACTATCGAACCATCGATGGTAGGAAAAACTATCGATAGCGCTATCGATAATAAATTTTGATAGTACTACCATAATATAAAATCAACCTGTGAGACCTCATTGCAGCATAAACTTCGCTCCCCGAGTGTGTGGAACAGGGGGAACAGGCTGGAGTGCAATAAAGTTGACATGCAATTAAGCTCCTTCACCAGAATTCTTGTTTGACCCGTGACAATTAAGTTAAATTGTTCAAGTGTACAGGAAACCAGAACGTTACATTTGACGGTACTGTACGGCTTAAAATTCACTTCACTGTACGGCTTAAAATTCAATGTACGGCTTAAAATTGCTTTTTGTGATTTCAAAATAAAAATATCAAGAATTAGGTTTGTTAATTGTAAGTTTTAAGTGGTTACCTTTGAATATGAATTTATTGATGGATATATCCCTGCATCTTCACTGCAGAAAGAATTGTTATTTCGGCAAAAAGTTGCTCATAAATTAAGTAAACTCAGTATTGCAGATAGTAGGCTATCGCAAACGCTTTTTGGCAATATCGCCAGCCAGCAACAGCATAATTGTTCACAGTAACTATAGTAATGTCTGTAATAATACTGGCGACTGTACTGTCGATAGCGCTACCGGTATAATACTATCGATAGTTTATTGATATTAGTACTATCGATATTTTCTTTACACTATCGATAGTTCAAACAAAACTATTGATGCTATCGGTAGTCGATTTTGCCGATAGTTTCGCATCACTACAATGGACTCCAACGAATCGTCGCCACAAATAAATAACGATAGATGATCGGTAATTCTTTTTTTTATTTTGTATTTGGATGTGCATCTGCATCGTAATGAACATTTGCGGCACGTCAGAAGTAATCCGTACCTTTTCAGGAAGCTTTGAGTACCTTTTGAAACGAAAAGCAGATTTCACTTTCGTACGTCGTTTCGGCTATTTGGAAGGTCTTCAGATTGCTTCACAAGGGCTTCACATATAATAGCCCGTAGCGGCCTTGATACAAGGTGCGTCGCCTAATTTATGGTGCGAATGATCTAATAATGATGAAGCCTGAATGCCGATAAAATTTAAAAAAAAAAACGCTTTAGGGTCCCTTTAACTGTCAAGTAATTGAAATATGTTTGAAAAATAAACCTCAGGGGGGGACACTTGCAAGGGGTGCCCCCCTAGCCTGAACAATAGGGGGGTCAGGACCCCCTGACCTCCCCCATGATTTAAGCCACTGGCACTGCCGCAACCTTCCGTTTATACACCGGGAAGTTTGGCCGACGTAACAACGGCCACAGGACAATGGAATCCTGTATACCTCTGCGGTTTTGCACTGAAGAAAACGCGCAGCATGGCTCCCCTTATTCATGCCACCATGACATGTAGCAGGCTTAGTTTTTAATTGAGGCGTTGGGGCAGCCGAGTCGATCTTCTTCGGAATGTTGCTGCAGTTCCTGGATCAGGACCTGGAACTGGGAATAGGTCAAAACTTACCTCCAAAAACTTTTTTTTCTCGCGGGCCTCCCCCCTGTAACCCTGTAATTTCAATTCCTCGGGAAACAGTGGCGTACCAACTCGGTCCCGAGTGCGGGGGCCAAGCGTCGCTCACTCTGTCAGCCGTGTATATATATATATATATATATATATATATATAATATATATATATATATATATATATATATATATATATATATATAATATATATATATATATATATATATATGTATAGATATATGTATATATATATATATATATATATATATATATGTGAAGAACCAGACAGAGACAACACCCGTTTCTCGGGCAAGCTGTTCTAATCTCTGTCCTCGTCTTTCTCTCCTCTCTAGCTGCCCGCGCGCCAGGGCCTCGGTGCCGCTCTTCGTCATCACACTCGGCCATGACTGCGAGCGCGCGGAACAGTCGACAATGTCTCTGGTGGGCGGTTTTGGCTGCATCGCGGTGGTCGGTCCCGACCACGCTGCAAGTTGGTTGGGAGACTTGCAAGAAGTGCCTCTGGTGGGCGACACTCGTTGAATAGCGGTGGTCGCTCCCGGCCACGCTGCGACTTGGCGTGTGGATGAGTCATAAATATCTCAGTTCGGCGACACTGGCTGCATGGCGGTGGTCGGTCCAGGCCCCGCGGCGACTTGGCTTGAGAAGGTGCCTCAGCGTGCTCTGGCGGGCGACCCTGGTTGATATAATGTGGTCGTATGTAGTTCGCACGTTTATCCCGTCGCAGTTGGCAGAACAGGGCAGGACGTGGTGGGCCCTGTAGCACCACTTGCTGCACCGAACGAGGCCATCTGCGTTTTTTGCAGTGGTTCGAGGGGCGTCTAGGTCTCTTACTAGACGTCTGTGGCAACGGGAAGCTCAGTTCACGCGTTGACCTTTGACACCGCTTGTACTTTTGCAGCGTTGTCGCTGTGGAGCACCACCCCGCCGTTCCGAAGTCAGCTTTTCTTGAAGACGCGCTGCGCGCAGCAGGGGCATCCTCGCAAGAAGCCGTTCCAACAGCAGAAGACTTGTGCTGCACAGGCAGGTCGATCTCCGCCGTGTCAGACTCATTGGCGGCTTCTGGAGAGACGTCTCGCAGCAAGTTGGAAGCATTTTCGCGTTCTGCCAGTGCATGCTGTGAGGTACGCAGATCCGCCTTCGTCTGGGCAGAGAGGATCGCGTTTGAACCGACGGAAAAGCACGGCTCGTTGCATGGTAGAGCGTCCAGTACTGTAAGTGTCGGTGCCTCCAAATGGTCAAGCGACGACGAGCATGGGGGTGGCTTTTCCGACAGATGTGGACGGAAAACGCTCTCGGCCACCGGCAGGGATGTTATGGCGTTGGATACCGACGCCGAGTCCGTGACTTGAGATGGTAGGCCTGGTCTAAGTTGTGTGCTTGTCCCAGGGCAGGTTGAGGCACTGTCTGTAGGTGAGCTGCAATGCACAGTTGCAGCCTTCTCGAGGTGGTGCCCCTTCAGAGTTCCATCCTCGGTAGCAGTGAGGTTCGACTGGGTGGTGGTACTGAGGTGGTGATCAATCGGTCCAAAGGCAGCTATGAGCCTGGTGCTCCACTCGGCCCAGGATTGCTGCCTCACGCCTTCGTACCTGTGCCACGCCGCGGCACCGTCCCGAAGGCGGTCTATGGCCACGGACCACTTCTGTTGATCCGTCCAGCACTCGCGAGCTCCGATCGCGTTTACGGTCGCCACCCAGTTGTTGGCGTCGTTCTGGAAGCCGCAGAACTCCGGCAACTCACAGATAGCCGGCGACGGTGGGGCAGCAGACGAAAATCTGGAGTATGGCGACGCCAAGGAGCCCAGCTGAGATGCGAGATGCGTCAGGGCACACCGGAGCTCTCTACGGTTCTGGACTGAGCAGGATTCAAGGCCTTGTGAGGCAGCTGCAGCAAACAGAGCATTCATTGTGCACAATGATGGGATAGCGGCAGGATACAGCTCGGAGCACCGCGCTATCCTGGTGTTAATCTCGACGCGGAGTTGTGCGATGGTACGCAACAGCTCCGCGGCGCTGTCGGATGAGGTGCACAAGGAGCGAGGATTCAGGTCCCCGGAATATGCTGTGGTAGCGGTACTCCCCATGGCAACATCCACGTCCAAGGAAGCCTGAACGGCGTCCCTTGGATGCTCACGCGTTGAAAGAGTCACGCGTTGGAAGGGCACGGGATGCGTGCCACGGGAGGTGTACGCGACGTTCCCAGACGACAGGAGCCCGTGCACATTCTCAGGCGAAAATGGTAGCACGGTTCCTGAAACGTCGTACCCTGGAACACCCGAAGAGTCATGGACGCCGTCCGCGGATGATTGGATGCGTGGCGGCAGCAGCGGTCGAGTCGTAGAGTCCATGATCGAGGAAGCGTGGACGGCGTTCCTTGGATGGATAGACCCGCGCTGCTGACGACCCTCGAGGACACGTGGCTTCCGCTTCAAGGTTCGATTGACGTCGGAGGCTGCGCCATTGTGAAGAACCAGACAGAGACAACACCCGTTTCTCGGGCAAGCTGTTCTAATCTCTGTCCTCGTCTTTCTCTCCTCTCTAGCTGCCCGCGCGCCAGGGCCTCGTTGCCGCTCTTCGTCATCACAGTATATATATATATATATATATATATATATATATATATATATAATATATATATATATATATATATATATATATATATATATATATATATATATATATATATATATATATATATATATATATACATATATATATATGTATGTATAGAGCGAGAGAGAGAGAACTATTTGCCCTCAATTTGACGTAATTTTTTATATACAGAGAGATAATTTTTCAAAACTGTTCTCTGAAATCACGGAAGAAGCTGCACAAACAGATTGCGTAGGATGGGCCGCCCTCTACCGCGACAACACAGCTGTGTTTAATAACATTATGGAAAAATTACCGTCAATTTTAGAAATTACAGCCACATTTAACCGTTGCATCTGAGCATTCCATCTGCAACCTTCACAGTCTCAGTTTGGCGTCGTAAATACGATGAGTATGAAGAACCTGCTTTGGGAATTTAGTACCCTAAATTCTCACTTATTAAACAACACATGTGGCTGACAAAGCAAGGTACTTTGCAGAAGTCTTCATAATAGGCCGATTATAATTTTTTTTTTTTTTTTTACTGTAAGAGCCCTCTAATTTAAAGTCTTTCTGAAGAAGACCAAGTTTTGTCGATTAATTTTTAAGGAAACCATATTGAGCTGGCTGTGTATATAAGATTATGAATGACTACAAATTTATATACTAGGTGTCATTCCTTGCCCCCCTACTTTTCCCAGCCTGTGCGGGGGGTAGAAGGAAAAACGGCGAAGTGGCCCTTTTCTCCTCTTCTCTGGCTCCTCCAAGTAAATACGCTTACGTAAACTGTATAAGCTCAAATTTTCTTCGATAAATGTGGGCGATTATAACGTTAAACTACCCCTGATTGTTTCGTTCCGTATAGATCGTTAGCTGTCAATGATTGGTAAAACAAAAAATTTCTGGGTCATGCTCACACACTTGCTCGTAACACGACGCAACAAATGACACGTAAGGGATCCACCGCGTAACGACCACGTACGCATACATAAAAAGCAAGAAAAGCAAAATAAACTATTTTCAGTACGGCATATTGTTGGTCATTGGTTTCTCGCTATTATTCAAAAGTTTTCGACGTGCCATAAAATCGCGTCCTTGTTAAGCGACATCACAAGTCTGCAAAACTCGCGGCGTTAAAATGAAGTGTGCACAATAAACAGCGCCGTAAGTAAACTCTTTTTTTTTTTTTTTTGAATAGCCGGACGGTGTCTCATTCTGAACGCAATAAAGAAGGCTGCCCGCCCATCGCATTGGCAGCGGCGAGATGGAGCTTATAGGAGCTGGCGAGATGGAACGATATGCGTATAATAGATACTTGCGTTTGTAGTATAACGGTGTTGAGCTGTTTTTGCGCGTATACACCTCTCTGTGAACTCATCCTTGCTGAGAGAAAGAGAAAGAGAGAAATGAACATCATTAGGAACAGACACAAGCCTTTGCAGGTGGACAGTCTTCTCAGTCCAGAAAACTGTGGAGGTAGATCCCTGGTCAGGTAGATCATGTTAAGGGGCAAACTCGAAGGCTGGGCTTCTCAAAGTGCTCGAATTCACTGCCTTATTTATAAGCCGCTGCGATCGCTGCAGGCTGCCATATGATAATCAAGGTGAAGCAGGTTAATCGGAGACTAAATCATGAACCTTTTTTAGCTGTCCTGGCTCGGCACAACTAACATACTCGACACTTCTGCACACTCATCAACTCGCAGCTTGGATATGGAGCAGCGGCGATGCCATTCGTTTTCAAAGAAACTAAATTGCCTGTAAGAGGAAGAGCATTCGATCGGGCTTTAAAACGTTTACTGATTCCCACCCGTATTTGCGTCACCGATTAAGTAAATTTCAGGCCAGGCAGAACAAAATAAAATTATGACACATTGCTGTAATATTACAGAGCCCCTGCCGAGCGGTGGTCTTCTCTGCAATGCTCGAGCGCAAGGCGCGAAAGCGCCGCATAGGTTGCCCGCACGGCAGAGGGCCTACAGTGCGTGGCCATGAGACACGGAGGACAGTCTTCACGGCAGAATCGTAGGACAGATTGTTTTTTATATATAATTACGTGATTGCTCCGTTGAAGTAAAACTTTGCCTGACTTGTTAGTTTCCCAGTCTGCAGCTGACAATGACCGCTGTCGAAAGTGGGGGAAGGGGGGTGGGGCTAGCGCCCCCCTTGACCCCCCCCCCCCCCGTTGGATACGCCTATGTCGGGAAACCCCTGGTTGCCTTATACCCGAGCCGTATTCATTAGCACGATGGTCTCGTGCGAACATTATGAAAAGTAAGAACGACGTTGAGGAGATTTTCGTCAAAGGTATCTGATGTTTTAACTGTCGCAATATCTATAGAAGTTTAGCTACACAGCGCATATCCTCTCGGATGCAGCAGCCTTTACGATATTAGAAGAAATAATATTTACTCGTACAAGAAGTACTCACCGACAAATTATAATACTCGCCCAGTTGCGACAAGCGTTGTTTAAATTTGCCGCCGAAATTAGTGCGCCACCTATTCGACTAAAAAGATTCCAGAATCACGTTGAAAATAATTCTAGTAATATACTTTCTACGGAAACTTATATGTAATTTTTGTATATATTTGCGTTTACATGTCGCTAATATTTCGTTGATACGACACTAAGGCGCGCTTGAATCAAAACAAAAATGCTTGAGGCAGGCGAATCTTGACGCGGCATACCGAGAACGCGAAATACAGCTTGTCGACGTTCTATTACGGTTCACTACTGCATGATACATTTTGTGAAAAGGTCCCGGAGGTGTCTTCTATAGTAGGGACACATTTTAGAGCAAACTGCTGTCCTCAAACGTTTGAAATTCACGAAATTATTTTACTGAAGTTTGAATTTGAAGGAAGACACTGCAGGTTGAGTGACGTCAGTACAGCTGTCCAATGAACACGCTCCTCTGCCGAGAGCGGCGAACGGGGCGCCTCCACTGCCGTCGAGCGTCGCGATTGGTCCTCTCAGTCTGCGCGCAAAATTATGCGCAATGCAGCATGCAAACAGGAGTTTGTTGTTTACGCCATTTGTGGCCGTCGTAGTGTTGTGTGATCTTTCTTTATCGCAGTGATATACTTGTCATCCGTATGTGTTTCGTGTAACGTGAACACCTAGGATTATTAACATGTCGGCGAATAACGCGAAAATACCAACGACGGAACGCGTCGTCAAAAGTAAGTCGTTTTTATCTACCCTACTCCCTGGCGTCCATGGGCTCGCCCCGGGATTTTTGCAGAGTCCGGCGGCCATTTTTGTCGGGTGCAGCCCCTTTAAATATGCAGTGTGTGACCGTACGGCCTTTCCGTGCTGAAATACACGGACCTGCGGGTTAGTATCGAACCGGACACATGCTCCGTGCGCACGGGAGGCGTACGGAACGACACCATAAAAAGCTGGACCGATCGTCGGGCGTTTAAGCCTAACGTTCCCGGTCTCGACCCTTTAAACAAGCTCAGCTGATCGAAAGCCGCGACCGCTGGAAAGCTGGTTTCGCACCGAAATGCGTAGCGTGCACCGAACAGTACAGCGCGTCTCGCTTCTTGCTTGCCGCGCTGTGCTATGTAGTAATCGGTGACGAATACTTCAGCGGAGAGCTGTCCGTGTTTGGGATCGCGCTGCATCAATTTTTGGTGGTCATCGCTAGAGCAGCTTCTTGTTCCTCAGCCTCTCGGCTTGTCATACCGTTGGTTTCATTTCACGGGTGGCGGCTTCGCGGGCGATCCTATTTCGGTGTGCGCTTCGGTGTCCCCCCACTGTGGCGGTATGTTTACATCGGCATGCCTCCCGTTTAATTTTGAGTCGCTACCGACATCGCTTTGGAATCGACCCGAGGTAGTACGCGCGTGCGTTCTCCTACAGCTGTCGACGAACTTGCCGAATTTGAGTAATTGGTATAATGAGGGAAGCCCGGGTTTCCCTGGAACCCGAGTTTCTCTCGAGTAGCGTGTGCCGGAGGGGACCCGAGCGCAGTGGCTCATGGGTCGACCTCGGGCGTTTTTAGAAACCGCTCCCTGTTCACGCTGAAATTGGACGTCGTGGCCGTGTTTTCCGCCGCGACCTCCCTTGTCCGCAGGAACACAATGCCGCGTTTTCGTCAGTCCGAGAGCGCGTCCTGGCAAGGAGCGCTCAATATCCCACCGGGTTTTGGCCGAAAGAGGGGAGGGGATGGGTTGCCATTTTGGACCCGTGCGATCGTCGTCGATGTGCGAACAACTCGCCGGCGCTGGGAGACCGGGTCGTTAGTACGAAACAAGGAAAAAGACCACCACCCAAGGTCGCCGCCGGCTGTGTAGGCGCTTGCGTTTGGTGAAACCGAACCTACCGGATCGTAGAAAGTGAAAAAAATTTTGTTTTTTTGCCGGCGACGTCAGCGCCCGCGGTGGCGCCAGGCAAGGCTTACGATTCAATAAAAGTGGCTCGCTAGGGTACAAAATATACCGTCGCCTTGGTGTGTAGTACCTGCAACGTTCGTCTAACCTGTTCAAAAAGAGCAGTCAAATATAAGGGGCTTATGTCCAATTGCAGCGAACATGGCATCGCGTGCCATAAATGTACTCGTTCCGCAAGTGCAACGCGTAATGAGCTTTCACTCCCGTGGTGCTACTTTGGCAGTAATCGTTCGTTGCGGAAATTCACGCTTTTACGTTACGTGGTAACGATAGCGATGCGAAAATGGCTTCAACCTCCGACACTGTAGAGGCAGTCGTTGATACTGCATGCATTCTGGCCGACATTCAATCCACAAACATTTGTATTCATTACGTTATTTACGTCTGCATGGTATCTTAGGATACACCGTGTTGGACAACTTCGTAGCAGGATGCCCAGCGGGCTGTTCTTGCAGTGCCCCAACTGTCGCTCGAAAGCTCTTCACGGCACCTGTTGATCGCACTTGAGAGTGCACACTCAAGCCCGCGTGGGTGCAACGTCCTTGTTTTCCAGCGCACGATAGACAAGGGGGGTTCTGCCGCTGGACCGATGTCGTACGCCCCGTGCACAAGACTGCTTGTTGTGGTTATGGTGCAGTTTCGTAATCGATATCGCTTGGACAAAGCCTTCTTGTGACGCTTGGTCGGAGGGCGCTCTTGTCGGCCGGGCCGCGAGACTTGTGCCCTGCTAGTCTGACCTGAAGGGAGTCTCGCGGCGGCTAGACGGGAGCGCCGGTCGATGACGAGAAACAGCGCGCTGCTTTGTCGTCAAATTGCTTCGGTGGCCGTCAAAAGCGCGCGCCTGTCCCCTGTACATCTGGCCCTTTGTTTTTCGTGTAGCGAAAACTCAGTTTTTGTTTGTGTCTCGCCACGCCAATTCAGGAACAGCTGCAGGCTCGGACGTTGGGCGGCGAGAGAATTTTTGTCCCGTATTTTTCAACAAGGTCTCCGAGGAGCTGCGTTATGTTGAAAACGTGGACAGGTGAAGCTGCTTTGGGATATGGCCCTGATATTAAGCGGTCAGCCAGAGATTTTTCGTGGCTACCCGGCCTTTGGTCAATGTAAATAATGAACACAGCATTGGCGTCATTTCTGTGGATTAGTTTGTAGTGTAAATTCCATTTTCGTGATTTAGGATGTGGTTATACATCAAAGTATGCAGCCTGGTAGTGGTATTCAGTTTTACCAGGCTGTGCAAGTGTTTCTGGGCTTAAAAAGCTTATGGACTGAAGTTTCACTCAAGTATTTGTCCAAATTGACCGTGAGCACATTATTGCTTTACCATGATCTGGCTTTGCAAACAGCTCTGCGGTTACATTGTAAGCCATTCTTCAAATCTTTATTTGGGAGAAAAAAAGGGACCTTCACTTCCTAGTGCATTTTTACTATTTACGAATAAGGTTTTATTGTCAGCGATTGAGCTCTGGCATTCGAAAAGTTGCCCTGGCGAAGCACTTGTTGCTGGGAACCTGTTATCGGTACCGTTTTTGTTACCTTTCAATGTATGCACTGTCTGCATCAACTGAAATGCCAACAGCAGACTTCGTCTCAAGTGTAACTGAACATTCAGCGGGTAGTGACGTGGGCCAGTCAGCGCCATAGACAGTTGCCCTGCATGTCTAGTCGCCTGCAGGTTGCAAATAATTCATGCCCTACTGCAATGCTCTTTTTCCTTGTTTCATCTGAGAGCAAGGAAAATCAAACGGAAGCTAGATGATCGCAGCAGGGAAAGCATCCCTGTGGACAGCACAGGATGCATGCGCGCCTGCCTATGTTGACAACTGACCAAAGAGACTCATGCTCTAACGTATCCCGCTCAATAAAAGTGTTAACTTTTTGTTGAGAGAGATGTGCATGTTACCATTCAGGGCTTGAATGGTAAATTCTTCTTGCAATGTACCTGGCCCATGTTATTGCAGTAGAGAACTTGGTAAGGTGCTTGATGATAGAAAAGAAAAAAAGGTAACTTACGCCTGTTCGCTTGTGCATTGTCATATACTTGTGTACTTACGCCTGTGAAATGAGCAAATGACTTGAACTTCATCAGGATTGCAGACTTGTGATGAAGCCACAGAACCCAGACACGTTTATAAGGAGTGCACACAGTGCCGACTAGCTTAGCAACTATAGCTAATAGCTAAAGCTCACATTTCCCAAAACTAAACTTGTATAATTTCAAAGACAGTTGGCTGCATTCACTCGTGCCATTTTCAGTTCAATAGTACTCCCATGTACTTGGACTTTACTCAACCCACTTTGACTTGCTCCCCTAAAACATGCACAGACATGATCAGACTTGCAGCCAGTTGGTTCACCTTAACTCGCTCATGCCCGTAAGACTTGCTACTTTCGATCTGTGGAGAGTCAAGTGTATTGTAAACCTGCCATTACAAATCGAATTCAGACTTAAGATGCTTGATTGTTGAAAGCAGACTCTTGCACTGCCCAAAATTCTGCAAGTTAGTGTGGCATGGAAATGCGTGGCTATATAATAGTGTGTAATGCATGTTTGCTGTGCCCTCTTGAATATGGCTATGAATCTTGTAAAACTTGCGTGTGAAGTTTTTTAGCTTCATTTTCTGTCGGCAATATTTTAGGTTGATGAGCAGTTGAAGTGGGCATTTTTGCAAGGACCAGGGCAGTGTTCTCTCATGAAAACAGGTTGTTTTCAATATACGATAAGGACATTTACGATAATGGTTTTCTTCAATATACGATAAGGACTGTTTAAGGACATTGAACTATATAACGCCTTATTGTGTTAGGTGGAGAATAGTCAGCTGATTTGCAATCATTGATAATAGATCTTTGTTTGATGAATCTTACGGTAAAGTTGGCATTAGCCACAGCAATCCTACAAGGTAAAGATGGTTTTATTGAATGACGATATAACGAAACACTTGCTACATAATGCAGCACAGCATTTCCACATCAGCCTTTTCACTAAATGTGTATTGGGGGTTAGCATACACACCTGTTCGCCGCGATGGTATAGTCGTTATGGTGCTCAGCTGCTGAGCTGAAGGTCGCAGGTTCGATCCCTGGCCGTGGCGGTCACATTTAGATGGAGATGACATGCTTGAGGCCTGTGTACTGTGTGATGTCAGTGCATGTTAAAGAACATGAGATAGCCTAAATTTCTGGAGCCTTCCACTACTGCATGCCTCATAACCATATCGTGTTTTTGGCACGTAAAACCCCACAAATTGTTTATTACAGTTTGCATCGGCTGTGCTTACAAAAGGAATCTCTGCATTTGTTGGAAATTCTTGCCTACATTTAGTCACACTTGTCTGTGAACACACGTCTTTCTGCGTGCGAAGCATCGCTGAAGCAACGTGCCAAGCTTTGCACGCAGAGTTTAAACGCAACGCATGCCCAACACAGCTCAAAACCAATATCAGCGAAGCGAGGGCACTGCATGCTCACTGTGAGGCCGTTGGTGCTGGGCTGGGCCCATGTTTTCACTAACTACACACGACAGCACGCACATTAATGCCATATATTACGCTAGACTGATTGTGATAGCCTAATAAACGAAAATGTGGATGGTGGAGGCACTATATTGACATACATAACCTTTTCTTTCTTTCTTGCGGTGACCAGGTCTCTCAGACTAAAACTGAAACACATTATCACTCCGCACAAGCAGTGCCTTGGCATATCAGAAGCTACTGCAATGTAATCGATGATTACAGTCTGATGGCCTATTTAACACGAGTAACTGCGTACATTTTAGAACTTAAGTGAACGCCAGCAGTTATGCTTGAATGTGCAATGATGTATGTATAAAAGCAGGGGTGTTTCACTTGAGGATTGGATTACGAGGGCGGTGCCTGCTGCGATCGTTTTGTTGTGATGATGTTTTGCTGGGCACAAGTTTGTCCCATGAAGTCTTCAGTCTTCCCAAATTCATATGTCGCATTCTTCATCACAACTATGGGACAGAATGGTGACGCTCTAATGGTATCCCAGAACAGTGGCAAGATTTTGACTTTGAAATCCAAATTATGGCTACCTAGTGGTGCCATCATTTTGTAACCGTGCTACCTTCAATGTGGAATTACGAAGTGCAGTTTGGTACACATTCTTTCCTCACCATATTCCAATGTAGGATGGCATAATGGCATATCTAATTCTTTGTAGGGATGTACCTTGACATAGCTGGGAAGCAGGCATCTCGGAACTGAATTCGCAAGATATGAGATGACGTTAGTGTTAAATCACTGCACTAGTGAGTTGTTGCATGCTTGTGCTTTTCCATATCCAGTCTCAACTGCTTACCTCTCATAATGGAGTGATGTGGCGAAACTGCATCGTTGTTGCATCAGGCAGGTATTGAAAGCAAACAGTAATGGAAGAAGACTTATTCTGGGGACTGTACACACTATAATATGCAAGAGGTCAGTTCTGTTTCTTCTGTGAGAACAGGATAGCATGGAGCATTCCACATTGCCTTTTCCAGCAGATAAAAGCGGCTTGTGGGATAACATAAGTGCTCTCGCGTTTAAAACCTCCAGAGTGTTTATTTGAAAAGTGACTTAATCATTTAAGGGCACACCCGTAACAGAGCCAGGCTCTTTGGAAATAAGGTATAGTCAACATAAACTAACCAGTCGTTTGCACTGTGACACCTGCAGCATATGGCAACAAGTTAGTGATGCATGCCAGCCATACGTGATACCTTTGAATGTTGTATGCAGTAAAACATGTAGGCAGGTGTTCTAATTTGAATTAACAAGACTGGAGAGATTCAATAAACTGGTGTTATGGAAGTGGTTAAGGAAAAAGTAGACTCCAGGAGAAGGAAATATTTTTTTTAAATATTAGTGGCCAGTTTGCACTCGTAACCACAAATGCAATGTGAGAGACAGATAACCTTTGGTCAGTTAGAGCTACAGAATGGATGCCAAGTGTTGGGAACACAGCTGAGGACACGGAGGGTTAGATGGAGTGATGAAATCGGGAAGTTCGCAGGCATAAGCTGGAACCAGCTCACACTAGATAGGCTAAATTGGAGATCATTGGGAGAAGCCTTTGTCCTGCAGTGGACATAAAAACAGCCTAAAATAATCGTGATGCATAGCAAACCTTTGATTTCACAATTATTGCACAGTGACAGCAGTTGGAAGTTAAGTTGTACTCTTTTTTGGACACGCTGGAATGTTAGCATTTGCAAAATGGTGAAAGAAAAAGTGCAATTTTATACTGCTTGAGCACTCTTATGGAGAAGGCCTTGTAGCTCTCAGTGTTCATTTTCATTACGCGACATGTAATGCAAACCCTAAATTGCATACACAAGATGGCGGAGTTACGTACTGCCTGTACAAATTATTCGTGCCTGTCAGTCCACGCAGATTGCAATCAGACAGTTGCTTGTACCTATAGAAGTGACACTGGCATTTTCTGGTAAACTGTTTTTTTTTTTTTTGTTTTTCAGACTAATTTTGGCCAGTGCTGTTGTCTTGTGAACACTGTGCTTTTCCTAAGAGCATGGTTATTTCCACTTTGAACAGCGTTATAAGGGCTCATGGGGTTTTGGACACATTATAAAACGGTGACCTGTGCTCCATTTTTTAACATGGTTGAAGAAAGGAGTTCTTGCAGAATGTTGTTTCTAAGACAGTTTATGCATGCTGTCACTGCATGCTGCTGAACTGTAATCGGCTGGGCAGCTTGTCAAGCTCACAAAAGCTTATTCTTCCCATATCTCCGCTCCCTGAAGTGGTAAATAAAATGATTGATTGATTGATTGATTGATTGATTGATGGATTGATTGACTTAATGTGGCTCACATGAACTTTAGGTGGTACTTGAGTGTATATTGGCATGGTTAAAACTACCACATAGCCATTCTGTCTCAGTAGGTCTGGATCGAAAAGTCCTGCTTTTTGCAAACCACATACTAGCGATTTTCTGCCTAAACACAGCGAACCGGTAGGCAGACTGAATGCAAATTTTTGTTCACTTGAAGTGATCCAGTGCTTGTAGGGGTTATTAAAAATACGAAATTGAAATTGCTTTGCATGTCTGAAAGCAGCGCACGGAAATTTTTCTGGAGTTGCTGTTGAGCAGGGAACAGACACAGCTACACGTAGTGATATCTGGCCATCCATTGTACTTTTAAAAAACAAGGTTGCCCTCCACCCCCACATAAGAATGCAGTTGTATATCGAGTGTACTTAAATAAGCTACCTGAAAACCACTGTAAATAGCATAAGACAAAAATTTCAACTGCATTGAAAAGGAATCTAACAGGTCTTGTGTAGCTTATGTACTGGGTGTCTCAGCTAACATACAGCAAGTTAAAAGGGCCGCATGGCAAATTTCTATTCTTCACTGGAAGTCTGGGGAGCACTTTACTGAAATATACTTCAGATCGGTTCGTTATTGGACGTGATTATTGTGCCTCCTGGATGCGAGCTTCACTGCCAGAGCCTGCTCTCTTCCCCTTGGCTTCGCTCATGCAAGTGTCTGCACGACAAGCCCTGCCTATTGTTTCTTTTTCTTTCGGTGTCAATGTGCACTCCGCATTTGATGGGGAACGAAATCGCGGCTCATGTTCAATGATGTTCCATGGCTGGTCTGGACGTGTGCATGCACGACTCCAAGCCAGCCGCAAAAGTTTCAAGGAGTGCCTGTGACCTTTCTCTCTCTCTCGAAGCACAGCTCTTGTGAAAGGAAGGACGTGTGGCCTTCTGTTTGAAATTTCGGCCACTTTTCACTCCACACAGGCATTTCATAATTTGCAGACACAATCACGGAGGGATCTGCATGCCACGCTTGTTTGTTTGCCCTTTTTTATGATGAAGCCTTCTGAATTTGGGAAACTGTGCTAGTGAAGTCAAGAAGCTTCCAGCATCTCTTGTTGCTTGTAATAATGCATTAAGTTGCAATTAAGCTATTTGTCGGCAGTGTTAAACTCTATTCGTAGAGCTCATTGGAAACCTGTCGTGCTTTCAGTTTGTTACAGCTTGTATAGCTCTTTGTTTCTGGGCTTCACTTATAAGGCTTGCAAAATCATTAAAGTGCTGTGGCAAGCTGCTCATGTGCCACAGTGACTTTTTGCTGTCTATTTTGGGAAAAAAAAGTTGCATAAGTGGCATTGTCTCGAACAAATAGAATTAATGTGCCCTGCAAACCTTTAATTGACAGTCACTACCAATTACTAAATTTAATAATGAAGACAAAAAATATTGTAGGCTTATCCAGAAGGTCCTAATACATTTGGGTTCATCCATGCCAAAGGCATAGCTTTTTGAAAAATTTATGTTAACTGGGGTGACCTGGATAAAAGTAATCTTTTTAGCATATGAACATTCACAGTAGGCATTTCCAAATTAATGTTGCTATAGGTATTCATGGGCACAGTAAAAAGTGCTAAACCTTGCAGTAAAACTTGATGCCCTGAGAGGGTCTCACTCCAGCAGCTACAAACGTAGCTTAATCTCTCTGTCAGGCGATGTGCTAAAGTGGTGGTTTTTTTGTAGTTAGTTTTCAAGGGACTGCCTTATTTTCTGCCTGTAATTGTTTTGCTAGGCTGTCATTAAACTTAGTTTACTTGCTATTGCCGAATTCTTGGCAACTTGCAAAATGCAGGCACGCTGGTTCTGCTAACATAGTTTAGGGCTGGGATGACAGAATAGGGAAGGTGCACTGAAACACACAGACATGCACCTACAACCTAATTGCGAGTTCTAAAATGCAGCCGTCCTGGTGGTACAGTGGTTACGGTGCTTGGCTGCTGACCTGCAGATCATGGGATCAATCCTGTGCACGGTGGTCACATTTTCAATTAAGGCGAAAGTGCTAGAGTCCAGTGTACTTGGATTTAGGTGCACGTTGAAAAACCTCAGGTGGTCGAAATTTCTGGAGCCCTGCACTACGGCATGTCTCATAATCATATTGTGGTTTTGGCGCGTAAAACCCCAGATATTATAACAGTGATGTGATAGCTGAGCCAATTGCGCCAAACTGCACCAAGAGGTGAAAGCTGCTACGTGTGCTACGTTTCAGCAAAAATGTCTGTTTGCACCGAGCGTGCGCCAAGACATTGTTTTTTTTTTCGTTTTTTTTTTTTTTTTGAGAAAACGCTCGTTGGAAGGAAGGGAACGGAACGGCGGAAGGTACAGAGGGCTGGCACTCATTACCCTTATTTGGCGCTGTGCTGTGCTCCCTATTGGGTTGCAGAAATAAGTGCCTTTTTCTTCTTCGTTCACAACCACTACCGCCTTATTTAAGTTACCACTGTAATTTTTAATGGTCATGGGAGCAGACAGGTGAGTTCAAGAAATCTCTAGCGGCTCATAAACACGTTACACTATCATTTCATTGAGCTAATGGTTATTGAGAAGTAAACGCGGTTGTCGCCTCTTGATTTCAGCTTAGCATAATGTCCAAACCTAACTATCGTTTGCTCTGTGCTCGTGGTCTATTGGTGACCATATTTCGTAGCTACAAAGACATGCGCACAGGGTGTCGTCAGTGGCTACCTAAGAATCCAAGCTCCTCTCTTGCCGTAGACTGCACAGACTTCATTTCACCGAAAAATTTTCTTCGCGCAAATGTGTTAGCTTGCAGATTGCTAGCAGGGAGCTTGATCAAGAGATGACGATGCCCAGTAAAGGCTAAGTAAAAGTCGAAGTTGCTGGGTATCTAGGGACGTTCCCAGTATAAGTAATCGTTTCAATGCAAACTTGTTTCCCTATGAAAGTTTTATTCCAGCAGTCTACTAATGGAGAAGGCTAAGTCGGTGATTCTGGATTGTAAGGTTTCTTGCCGAACAAGATGGGAGGAGGGGGCAGACGCACTGCTGCCAAACCATTCCAATTACCCATACTACGTTAAAATTTCTTTTCTGCTACTGCTTGACCATACTGGTAGTAGGTTAAATGATTGAGTTCAGTAAACTAGGTTCCAACAGTTGTGGACTCACAACTGTTGTGTAGAGTTGGAGAAATGTAATACTTGCTGCAATTACAAGTTTTTGTAGGGCAACAGTCTTTTACTTGATTGATTGCATAAATTACAGTGAGCGTGGACGCGCATGTGCTTGAACACTCCCATTAGTTTTAGATTGTGTCACAAAAATTTGGAGTACGTAATTGTTTTCACTTCCAGAAGAGGTCTTGCAAGGCGCTTAACTTTTACCACCATACAATGACCTGAATTTACCAACAATTTCACCCGCTGCAGTGGCCTGTGGGGTTTTGCTGAGAAAGCATGATGTTGCAGTATGCCGGTGCCTGTTCTTCTTCTCGACCGCGGCAAACATTTATGTTCAAGAACTCGTCAAAATTAAATACGAAGTCTCCAATTACCACAAATTTCATGGAGCTCGGAGCAGATTTCTGGAAGAAAGGATCAGTTTAAACCCTGTGTTTTAATAAACACTTGTGAACCAGGATCATAACGATCCTGGCCATAAAGCGCGATAGCAGGCACGTTACCGCTAAACGAGCACCTGGGTTGTATTGAAAGCACAAATGTAATCAGAATAGGGTTTTCGATAGTGAACAGAATGCATGAGAATTTTACACAGTTTGTGCTTGCTGTAACTAAACCGTTAGGGAGACACATTTATATTACAAATATGGAGTGTATTGTGGGGAAACGTTAGGGGGCCTGAGGTCACAGGATTACAGAATCTTGGGGCTCTCTACAGGAAAAGTAAGGGCAACAACTTAAATTCATCCTTTTGGTATTCTAAATAAAAATGAATGTATGTATGCATATGTGGACCTTGTTAAACATCGTAATATCTCTCCAAATTGAGGTTATAGCTGCTCCAGAAGCTGTGCCGAAATGGCTTCGGTCCATCACATCACTGTTAAGGTTATTGTGATTTTAAAATGCAGGTAGTGAGGTTGATGATCTCACACCCTATTTGAGTTCAGTAAATGCTGTTTGTTGCTACAGCAATCTCATTCATATTGAAGCTCACTCATATTTACTTGCTTCATAAAACATAGGTGATGTGACATACAGCTTTTCACAACCTAACAGATTAGTCTCTGGGTTTTGAATGAAGAAGATCCCTGAAAATGTAAAGCTTCAAAAATGGCCTTCGCCGTAGACCTTCACATGCATGCTGCATGGAACAATCTTGATTATAGCGGCGTGTTGAAATCACGTGGCTTTATTTTGCCAGATGTAAACCTGCTATAAAAGGAAATGACTAGTGGAGGGTAGCAAGCTGGATGATGTTTTGAAATAAAAAAACACAACATAATGGCTTCCAGATGAGACTTGCTAACATTAGAACCACCAAGACTTCCAATATTGTAGGAATATAGAAAGGAAATGAGAACACATGGTGAAAGATGGTATCTTGTGTTTAATAACCTGCCACTTTGACAGTGTCTGTTTTTAACAAACCATTGGCCATTGCATCCGTCGTAGCCCTTTGTGTTGCTTTACACCAGCTTGGTCGTGGTGCTACTGCACTAGCCTAATGTATCACTGCTGTTGTAGTGGGTTTTAATGAGGAAACAAATTGTAGAGGAAAAGTATAATGAGAGCTCGGCCATCATTGAAACGAGTCCTGTACCTTCCAGTGTTGCACTGACTGCTGGAATTTGTTTGCACATGTTTGTTGCAGGTGTGCCGTTTCCTCCTAGCCACAAGCTGACACTGAGTGAGGTGTTTGAGGCAAAAAGCGGCAAGCCGCGGATCGAGGCATTGAAGCAACACTTTGTGCTCGAGGGGCGAATCGAAGAGGCAGCTGCCCTACGCATCATAAATGAGGGGGCTGCGTTGCTGCGCCAGGAGAAGACCATGATCGACATTGAGGCCCCCGTGACTGGTAGGTTTTCTGGCAGCGGCACCTTGTTACTGTGGCATTGGCAATATTTCCGATAAATGCGCAGTCGTCTTTAACAGCACACCAGTAACGCTTGTGCTGTTTGCTATGCATTTGGATGTACCAGTGCTTGTAGTCGTACTTTGTGCCTACAATGCATCGTGTAGGTATTCTTTTAGCTTTCAAGGCACTAGCTGTCTAGAGGTATTTCTGACCAGCACATTTAAATGCAGCTGTTGTGTTGCACAGTTGGGGCTGGTATTCAGGTCTGTCTTTTTTGCAAGGCGGCGAAGATAGTCGCCCTCACTATGCCTGTCACTGTCTTACCGTTGATGCTGCCAGTAGCTTTAGACTAGCTCTGTTACGCAGCAACAAAGTTTATTCCTTCCATCTCACTCCATTCCCTAAAACAGACCAATGGTCAAGGTATTTATAACTGAGTAGTAAATGTACAGTCATCCAGGTTTGCCCGTGTGACTTGCAAAAACTATTACATTAATAATCAGCTGACAGATGTGGTGGTGTTTGCACTTTTTCTTGGTTATTTACATACGCAAGTAAGCTTTTGTTAAGCTTCAGTGTGATAATTGTAAAGGGTGATGTAAAATGCACGGCCATAATTAGTAAAGCTTGGAATATCTGCTGCTCCTTGGCATTTTTTACTGCGCTGTGTTATGATGTTACACAATTTGTCAGCAACTGAAAGTTATGCTTTCAGTGGCTGAATACGGTATGGTATTCAGGGGTATTTTCTCCAGTGGCTGAATAGCACCATGAAAGCTGAAAAGATACTGTGCCTGTAAATGCAAAAGCTTGCCGATAACCGAATTGCTTGCAACTTTGTTCACAGTTCCAATATTTGAGGTGTTGGAGAGAGAGGAAATACATTTTCAAACATTGGGTTCGAGCCATATTTAGGGAAGCAGCCAAAGGGAATGGGGGGTGCTTAGTGTGGCCAACCATGAAGCTTCACGTGCAAAGCTTTGTGGTGAGTTCACTTTCTATGTATAGACCTAGTCCTTGAATGTTGTCACAGCCTTAGGCCATTACGTCTTTAGTCTTTTGCATTCTCGTACAAGGCTCTAAGCCCTGCTACCACCAGAGAGGAAGAAAGGGAACGGTCTGGGTAGGCTTTGTTGACCTGCTCTGGCAGTTGTGACAGCACCCATTTGCTTGCACGTCGCCCGAGTTCGCAAAGTGAAACAGTAACTTTTGCTGCTGATAGTGGGGCTGACAAATGGGTTGTAGAGGAATAAACCAGCAATGAACAACGGACACTGAAAAAGAAGGCGACAGGACGAAGCAGGATGTCTTCTTTCTCCTTCTCCACTTTGCCTCTATACTCGGTTACAACCTAAGAAAAAATGGCAGCTCTACCCTCAGCTGTCACTGTCCCTCCCACAGAGAATTTGAATAAACGCTCCATCAATAGCGCTTACTCATTTTCGTGACATCAAGCACTTCTCAAGGGTTGAAGATGGTTGACTTTCCCATACACGCACACGTTTGTGTCGCTGGTTTTTACATATTGGAGACTTGAATGTCCTGGTAAATTACGTCAGGGATTCTGATATCGCTGCTCAGCCGAACTTAATGTTTCAGTAGTAACAACGAACGTTTAAGGGGAGATGAGATTCGAAAAACGAGTTTTTTTTTTTTTTCAAAATTACATATTTTTTGTTTTTATTTGCTTTCAGAAGTTTAGTTTCTCTACTTTCATGACGAAAAAACTGAAGATTGCAGTTAAACTCGAAGTAGGTTAAAATCGCCTTTAAAGAGCACAAGGTGGCTACTAAAAAACTAAAAAGTGCTCATTGTCTAGAGTCCCCTGGAAATTTGTCACCTGGCTGCTTGCCATTGCATTTCGCATGAGGAGTTCACTAAAGCCACATGCTCAAGATAACCATGATTGTCAAGCTCTCGTGATGGAATAAATCATCTTAAATAACATATCATTTTGCGCACAGATGAGCTTTCACTTATACCTTTATAAGGCTTTTTTCACAAGATCCATTTTTGGGCAACTTCTTGTGTTTGGACATCATGTTTTTGGTACTTCTGATAGCCCGATCAAGATGAAATTTTGCCCACATATTCCTTAACATGTGAAGGGTGCAAGTATCTCCTTTAAAACTTGATATCGCCTGTATAATTATTACGAACCTAAAGTAAGCAATTAGTATCAGCTGAGGATTCTAAGAATTCTCCCATTACAATTTTTCTTGAAAAAATGTATTATACGCACTTTCTTGATAGTTATTTGCATTCTACAGTTAATGCGGAGCAATATGAGCCCTTAATGGCTCAGAACCGTAAACGTTTAGGGGCATAAAAAGTTTGTCCAAAACGAACTATACTTTACACATTGTCATGGCACAAAACGAAAACTGTACAACTTACTATAAAACTAATTACATATTTGAAATCAACATAAAAGCCTATATATACAGCAAAAATTTCATTGGCCTAGGCTACAGATTAACGCAACTTTTTTTCCGAATCGCATTTCCCCTTAACTCTGAATATGCATAGTATTTGCATTAGCTGGGAAAAAGTACTTGCGGTTTGAGAGAACCAGCTAGCACGACAGTCTTTCACAGGTAAAGAGCAGGCGCGCCCTGTGTCGTCTCTCTTGCCTGTGTCCCTATGTGTTTTTTGCGCTATTCCGCAATGCGCCCTTGAGCCTGCACAGTTTTTATAATGCTGCTTCTCTGTTTATATCAACACCTTGTTTACTGCATAATGTGCGTATTCCTTGTTAATTTTGTATGTGCTCATACACTTTGCTCTGTACATATAGTTTAATTTTTTTTTTTCAATTTTTGTGAACTGTATTCAAGTTCAACCCACTCCTTCATGGACCTGAGAAGGGCCTGCAGTATTGTGAAAATGAATAAATAAGTAAATAAAATTCTGTGGGCGGAGCTTGCATTTTTTGTCAAGTTGTAACCGAGTATAGATAGCATTGCTTTGCATGGACACTCCACAACGCCTATTTCACAGATGGGTCATGTACAGTTGCACGTAGAAAAAGCGTTGCATTGTGATCTGGTAGTTGGAGTTCTTATCTTGTCCACGAGACGTTTAGCGAGACTGCAAGCACTTCTTATTTCTATTGAATGTGAGGTGGCAGTGGTAGTCCTTTATAAGCAGAGTGAAATGCGGTTCGATTTTTCTATTTGCACGCTAATGTCCACCTTGCTGACTATCGCAGCGTGAGAGTGCATTTGAGAACCGGTGATTGTTATTGAAGCACATTTAATGCACCTATCGTGCTGTCGCTTGTAGCAGCCTCAGTTTCATGCGAGTTAATCTGACATGGCTGCAATTGTTTATTCCTTGCCTGCGTCAAATAAAGCTGCAATTTTATTTATGTGGCGGACACAGTGGTCGTTGCATTTCAATGTTATCGGTGTCGTTATGGGAAGCTTTTCGACCATCTTGCTCGTTTTTGCATGTCGCAAGCCATTGGTACATCAGCAAATGTCCCATGTGTGCTCTGGCTCTGTGAAGTGAATGTTGATGTAGCTTGTGAGCGAACACACAAGGCTTCATGAAGCAGAGCTATTTGTGAGATTGCAATAGGAATTGAACTTAGGTCGATTCCACGAAAGATCGAAAAAGGGTGTATATTTGATGTTTCCGATTTTCCTGATAATTTTGTATGTTGTGCACATATGATTGCACAGCACGAAATCGCAGTTCGTTTTCAAATAAAAAATTTTTTCAACACAGCAATATTCGACAAGTGTCGCCGGTTGACGACGACCATTTTACGAAGAATGCGTTTTCGTAACTTTGGAACCATGCTGGCAGCCACTGAAGCTATATATTACAAATATCTTTCTTTTTGGCGGAAGTAGAAGTAAAGAGGAAATAGCTCTTATCATTTCATGGAATTCTGAGTAAATTATGTATTTTTAAAAATTCACGAAAGACGCTGCGTTTTTGAAAATCAGTCAAATTTGGGACGCTATGGCTACTTCTGTGAACATCTTAGCTTGTTCATATTTGCAGTATGAATAGGCCTTTATGTGAATAATGAACCTCTGCATTTGTATTTCTCTAATAATTTTCAAAGTAGTAAATTTTCATGCTCGAAACACCAAAAAGAGAAAAGTGCTCCTCCATTCAAAAACCTATAATAAAAAAAACCCAATCTCAATTTTGTTCAAAGTCCCCCAAAATGTTCTCAAAGGACTGCAGAATGACATTATGAAAAAACATGTTGCATCATTTTTATTAGAACAAAAACAGAAAACGTCAAACATTGTGTTTCCAGAGCGTGGTGGCCACTGCGTAAAGGACATCTCTAGTAGCAAGAAAATACAGTAACACGTCTTTTTTCTTCTCTGAGCTTCGCTAAACAGCAGTAATGATCTATTGTTGGAAAGTGGGAACTGTTTTGTAAAGAAAAAAAAACATCGTTCCAATTAAATGCATTTGCGACACCACTTACATTCCTCGTCGACGGGCAGCACGGACATTTTCATTCCTCTGGATAATTTTTTTTTTTAGTAAATGCGCTTATATAAAAGTAACGAAGCTAAACGCGAAATATGTGTAGCTGAGTCGATCATGCATTGTAAGAATGTGAGAAATCGCAAATGGCGGCAGTGGTGAACGGCGAGTACCGCAGTGCAACCTAAGCGCAGCAGCCACACATTCTTTGCCAGGCTTTGTCGCTATGCACGAGAAAAAGCTGGGGTGTCGATTGCGTTGGTTACACGATACATTTTTCACCGCTCGTCGCTCTCCCGCCCGGTCTCTGGATCCGCACCGTGCGCATCGTGTGGTGGATCGAGTGGCCCGCGCTACACGCCTTCGTGTAAACGGAGTAGCATGCGTTAGGCGGACAGGTGCAAAGGGCGGCGCGATGGACGCCCGCCTGAGCAGACGACAGCAACGAGTACGGCTGTGCCAGTCAGCCAAACACCACCTGAGATAGAAGTTAAGCATCCAAATTGTGCTTCACTTTGATGCGATCACTATCCTACGCTCTGAAGGTGGCTATGGGTAGGGGTTACAGCCATGGCCGAGATTTTGTACGGACTGCCTCATGGTGCACAAAAAGAAAATTCCGCTGCAGCAGAATTTTCGTTACGTAGAAGATATCGGATCGAGACTCTTTTGCGGAGGGTCATGAAGCAGGATGCGCGCTCAATTCAAGAGGGAAACCAGATCTGCCAGCACTCCTTCAAGAGAAAGAAGGATATGCAAAACAAAGCAGATGCAATGCAAACAAAACGTGTTTTGTCCTTGGCCAGAACTGCTGCCACCAATCTTCACGTAATCGATTCTTTTTAAACTCTGCATTGATCACATAAGGTTTGAGAACGTACACATTTGGGCCAACAAAAACCACACCTCTTGGCGACCGCTCTCCAGAAATTCATTTCCATTCATGAAGAGACCTTGGCTTTTATACCAATCTCTCAATTCTGGCACAGCACATCATCATAAGAGACGCATGGAGGGAATGCGTTCTTTAGCACTCAAGATATGAATTATACTCAACTGAAATAGATGAAAGAAAAGGAGGCTACAACTGAAAGTGCATACTGTGGACTGAGGGATGTCTAACACTGGCGTGAAGTCGCAAACCACGCGAATGCATTTAATTGTAACGGTCTTTTTCTTTACAAAACAGTTCCCAATTTCCGACCATAGATCATTACTGTTGTTTAGCGAAGCTCAGAAAAGAAAAAAAGACGTGTTACTGTATTTTCTTGTTACTAGAGATGTCCTTTGCGCAGTAGCCACCACGCTCTGGAAACACAATGTTTGACATTTTCTGCTTTTGTTGTAATAAAAATGATGCAACATGTTTTTTCATAATATCATTCTGCAGTCCTTTGAGAACATTTTGGAGGACTTTGAACAAAATTCAGATTGGGTTTTTTTTATTATAGATTTTTGAATGGAGGAGCACTTTTCTCTTTTTGGTGTTTCGAGCATGAAAATTTACTACTTTGAAAATTATTAGAGAAATACAAATGCAGAGGTTCATTATTCACATAAAGGCCTATTCATACTACAAATATGAACAAGCTAAGATGTTCACAGAAGTAGCCATAGCGTCCCAAATTTGACTGATTTTCAAAAACGCAGCGTTTTTCGTGAATTTTTAAAAATACATAATTTACTCAGAATTCCATGAAATGATAAGAGCTATTTCCTCTTTACTTCTACTTCCGCCAAAAAGAAAGATATTTGTAATATATAGCTTCAGTGGCTGCCAGCATGGTTCCGAAGTTACGAAAACGCATTCTTCGTAAAATGGTCGTCGTCAACCGGCGACACTTGTCGAATTTTGCTGTGTTGAAAAAATTTTTTATTTGAAAACGAACTGCGATTTCGTGCTGTGCAATCATATGTGCACAACATACAAAATTATCAGGAAAATCGGAAACATCAAATATACACCCTTTTTCGATCTTTCGTGGAATCGACCCTTACACTAAGAAGCTGGGTCCTTTAGTTGGCGACAGCTTGATTTTGTGTGCTCATAACATTGTGGTGACACCTTTTGGGTGCTTTTGGTCTTCTCTTTCTCCAAAATATGGCCATAATGATATCTTAAGGCAGGTCTGATGCAAATTATGCAGTTTTGCGGGTTTCAGCCATCTTACCACTGCATCGCTTCCTTCACCCGCTTGACTGTTGCGACAGGAGACATAAGAGAAATGCTGGAAGGTTGCCAAATGTAGGACATAAACGTGTAGTAGATGTGTGCCTCCACGGGTGCTGCAGTGGACTACTGATGCAGACAACCATTCTGAAAAAAAAAAAAAAGTGCATGTAGAAGGCAGCCAGGACGTGTTAAGCCAGGACGCGCCTTTGAGGCGCTGTTGCTGAGGTGTCGATTGATGACATGGTAGTTAGAATAAGTCGTGCTACCTGTCGCTTAGTGGGGACCACCACAGTACGAGCTGGCTATGGCAATGGGCAGTTTGAATTATCCATGGCAGTCCCAATTTGTGGGCTTATTAATGAGCTCTTTAAACACGTGAGTTCTATGTACCATGGCTGAACCGTGCCACTTATTCGGCATTATCAAAATATTCAAATTAGGTGTGAATGAACGAGGTTCTACTGCATTAAAATGCGGTCACTGCAGCTGGCAAACAATCCTGCAACCTATACTTGCAGACAACTTTTCTTTGCAATGAAGGGAAAGCTACGGGGGTGGAGCTTCTGAACATGTACTCCTACACGAAGTAGTCCGGTTTGGCGAGCATCTTGTACCATTGTGGAAAGGGATGGCTTCACGTAGTCAGCGATGCATATCGATGCAGACGCCGCTTAGTGTTTGAGGTACACCTAAAAGGTGGGACTTTCTCACACGATCAAGGCAGTGGGAGAGCTGGCTTGCTAGCAAGCATCGGGAGAGCCAGCTGGCTCTGCTCGACCAAGCCCAGCGAGCCGCAAAGGCCAGTGGAGCCCCTGGACTGAGGACCCCACCCACTTGCCCAGAAACGTTATATGGCAATAAATGTTTTTTACTACTACTACTCACACGTTCAAAATCGCAAAGTGACAACATATAAAGTGAAATCAATGCAAATATCTCGCTGTAGTCTGCTGTGTCCTGTCTTAAAGAACTACATGTAGAAAATAAAGGAGTAGGTTTTATATCTCAACTAGAAAATACGGACGTGATTGTGGAACTACATTCATTGGCGGTAGGATACGCACAATCTCACTCTGTAGCCTTTGCTTCATTGCAAAGAAACGTTGACCGCGAGTATAGTGTGCAACAGCAGAAGGCCGTGTTCGTTGAGCCACTTCAGCTTTGTCTACTCACTGTTCGGCCAGCAATACAAGCAAGTCATTTGAACAATTCACAGTGTGAAATTATGTAGGTACTAGTCTCTTTTTCATTTTCAACAACCATTTTCAGTTTCAGCGTGTCTGAGTTTTTGGTAGCCAAGTGATAACTTCATCTGCGGTTATTTACTGCATATAATATTACTCCATTTTCTTGCCTCTTGTGACAGGGGCACCATTTTCTATCAAAAATCGGATCTGGTGCCATCATTATGAAACCTTTTATGCTCGCAGATTGCTGCGAGTCTGGCATGTAAATATTGCAATAATTGATGCAAGTCCCTGCAGTGTAATGAAAGCTTAGTGTTCCAAACCATTGTGAAAGTTTCCTTCGACAACTTTCGCTGATGTTTTCTTGCAATTTGCACCCGCTTCTAGAACACTGGTACTAAACACTATATGTTCACCTTGAAGCATGCAGGACGTCAACTTGCACCACTGCTTCGCATTTTCAGTTTTCGTCTGAAAGTGATCAACCTCATTCCCTTGAATACACTTTAGTATAGGTATTGTATCATCTTTTTTCTAAACATTGTATCATGTAAGAAAGGGCGCTATTCTTAGCTGACTCTTCAGAGAGAGTATAAAACCCTTCATGCATACAGAACTTTACTTGAGATGAAGAAACTTTTGAATTTGCCGCACAGAAAACTGGGAGAATGATCATTCTAGCAAAATGCACAAACTTGTAACAGGACAAAGTGCTTAAGAGCAGAAGCTAGACATGTAAGACTCGGATGTAATTGGTGTTTTATTATGAATATTTCTAGTCTTGGCCACATTGAGCAGCTTGCAAAGGGCAGTTGGGCTGTATTCTGTGACCTTTTTTTTCGGCACACTGAATAACAGTGAATTAAGTGTGCAAGTAGTTTGCATATGCCTTAAGGTTTGGAGCTGCTTGCTTTGTTTCAACATCTTGGCTGAGCCATGATGGTGTGGCTGGTTATCGTCTTGTGATCAGCAAGTTGTATGGAGGAGTGATACTTGTCACTTTTGGGGCCTTTGAGCTTTTGTTTGTATGAAAGGCCAGCATTCGCATTTAGCAGGCTGCGAAGGGGGTGACAACAAAAATTGCTCGTTTACTATTCCATGGTAACGTTTAGAGTCGTGTTTTTGGGGTAATTTGTTGAAATGGTTGCCTCGGACATTCAACTGATAAAAGAAGCTGGATGTTTTGTGTTCTCAGTTAATTGACGTAGCGTGTTAAGATTTAAAGGCTTGTTCAAAGAATTTGCTCATCAGTTCTTGTGGCAGAAAGTCCAGATGTATTTTCAAATCGCTACTTTTGCAGTACAGAGAACATTTCAGTATCTGATAAGCTTATCGTTTCGTTGCATGTCTGCTGTGGTATGCCTGATGTCCTTATGCTGAGGATGCCTGGTGACTTGTGCACAATTTTAGCAGGCGGCGTTTCACTGTTTTTGTTGTATCAGTTCTTGATGTATTACTGGTTTACTGGCACTAGCGGTGTGTGTCTGGGGTGCTTGTATGCCATGCAAAATCATTTACTCGCTGGTATTCACATTGGCTTATTGTATCAGATTACATGTGTAATGACATGCAGACAGTGCCCTAAATGTATGGCGTCGATAATTTGGGACTTGTTTGCAGTGCCGTTTATTTACTTTGTTGACCTGCATATGAAAGATGTTATACTCGTACAGTGCACTCGCATGTTAGACATTCTCCATGCTTGGAAATGTAATGCAAATCACGCATTGCTTGCAAGAAACTCTAAAGACCACTTGAATATTGAAGACAAGTTCCAATGTGGCATAGTCAATGTTGCACACATTCTGCTAGCCACCTGGCATTGCTGTGGGGTGTCATGTAGTACTGAGGGCTCAAATACTTTTAACTATTTTGTACCCTAAAAAAATGTTAGGGTGTGCTTAACTGAGTGCATTCTGATGAGGCATTGTTTGCTGTCCTTTTAAGCCCCACCTTCCTGTGACAGTTGTGTGTACAGAGTGGGACAAAGGTCTGGCAGCATTACTTTTTTAAAACCCATTGCACTACTGATAACTTAAGGCATTTTTGAGTTTTATTTGTGAGCCCCAAGTTGATGGTACTGCAGAACTGTGTAGTGGCTTCCTTGTAAAGTAATGAAAATTAGGTGAAAGGCCAGCATTCGCATTGAGTTGGTAAAAATTCATTATGAAATGATTTCAGTGCACGCAAAACAGACAGAGATGGAAGAAAGAAGACAAGCACACGCTTGTTTGTCTCCTTCCTTTCGTCTTTGTTCTGTGCGCTGAAATTATCCCATAATGAGTGGCTTCCTTTTTGTCTGTTCAGCGTTGTTGAGATGAGTATTATGAAATCGTTATTTGCCGAGCATTCTAGTGGTGGAGGGGCCTGTTATTGGGCACCCCCTTTTAAACGCTGAGTATTCCTGCTAAGAGCTGGCAAAGCTAGTAAAATGTTACTGGCGTGGCAGTTTACATGACTTGCTGGCTGTTTGTAGCGGCTAACATCGTAGGTATCTCGAAGGTGTTTTGTGTGCAAAGCAGTTGACACCCAGAGCATGGCTTGGAAGACAGCCAAATGAGTGTGTCTGATAAAGGGGTGGGCTGGCATGTCCCGCAAATATAGGCGCACCGTGAGCCTGTGCTGCTGAGAGCCTATTTCTGGCCTGGCAGCGCTCACTGTCGTGGTGGCTTTTGGGTCGGTCTATGTGGTGCAAGGCTTCAGCTTAGCATGTTGCTAGCACTGCAAAGTGTTGGGTTCAGAGGGGGGGGGGGTCAATTACAGTTCCATTTTGTTTACTTGGTTCAAGTGTGCCTCGTTAAGTGTTTATGAGCTTAGCATGTGTTTGTGTTATCCTGGCATGATGAACTCGCTACAACATTGATGAGCATTGGCTGTAATGAATTAGTGTCAGGTGCTTTAGAGCAACCTTTTTTTAGGGACTTGGAAAGGCAGCAGTCATTGAAAAAGAGCCAGAAAGATATCTGCTTTTGCACTTTGATTTAAAATAATGCTGTACTTTCTAAAACAAGTTTTGTCATGTGGATGAACTTCAAGCACCGAAAGTTTGGTCCTGTTACTTAAGTGTTTGAACTGTGCATTACTTTCTCTGTTACTGTGAGATGCAGCAAAAAAGAAAGCACAGTTTTCTTTTTTTTTACTCTTGAGTTACACACGGGCCTGTTACAGCAGCCTTGACGGAGGCAGTTCTGGTGATGGTTTCAATCCGCCTTTTTCGTTTTCTTTTGCTGCCCTCTACAGTTCCGGTAGGGGGCAGAGCTTTGCGTGGAGATCGGGGACAACCGGAATCGTCAGAATGAAAGGCTCCGAAATCGAGAGGAATGCGGAGACCATACCAAAACGTTTCACGACTTTTCTTCTAGGGGAAGGGTGCATGTGCTGCGGCACCGTGAAGAAGGCGGATTGGGCAGATACGAGCCCTTGGCTTGGAATAAATATTGGGCAAAAAAAGTATGCACATATAGACTAATAACAGATCTCTCTGCTAAGGAGTTGGAAATATTTACTCTATTTTCAATTATATTTATTGGTTACAAAATTACCCATAACTTTAAGTCATTACTACATACCAAAAACGAAACCTCGTGCAGCTCTAAAAATATGAAAATTTACGCAGTTTGAGTGATGTACATCAAATTGCAAGGCAGGACACTGTTTTCACAGGATTGAGTGAAATGCAAAAATCTTAGTGCTTCTTGCATTGGGGGCATGAAAGAACTTTAGGTTGTCAAAAATAATCTGGACGTTTTGGCACGTCAGACTTCAGAATTTTGAAGGAGATGGAAACATAACTTCTGTGGCATTTCCCCACTTTGTAATCTTTGAGCACTTGTTCGGTGTTGTAAAGTATGCTCTTGTTGCTCATAATAGACCGATCTCACCGCGAGTTGCGCTACGCCACCGCTGCCGCAGTGCATGCCGGTACTTGTAGTACTCGGTACGTTCAGCTGCCTACAGCTGGTGCATTGGCGAGCTGCATTAGCGGCCTTATTTGGATGATTTGCGATGGTTGGGTTGACGTGCTGTGTGCTGGGATGCTACAACAGGAGCTTGAAGCAAAAGGACTCGGATTTTACGTGTTCTCGAGGGATTTCAAGTTCCGACAGGAATGTGTGCGACAGTCAACGAAGTCGGACAGAGACGCAACTACCGCGCACTTTCTTGTTCAACGTGTTTGTGAACTCCCTGTGCATGATGCATCGTGGTTTTTCAGTGCCCTATTGCGTCATAACAACCTTGCTGCGCGAACGATGGACCGATCGGCGACAGCAAAAGTTCATATAACGCGAGCTCGATCCCCTTGCCTGGGCGATCGCCGCCAGCGGCGACAGATTGGATACAACGTCCTTTCCGGGCTCAACAGAGATCGCTTTAATATATAGGGAGACCTAAACCGACCTCTCACCAAATGCGATGACGACTGTCAAGCGTCTAGCATGAACGAGACCAAGATTATAACTGCATGCTGTGTACAGCTCGCGCCGTGGAGCGCACGGCGAAAACTCGGCCGTGCCGGCATCGCACCCAACTCCGCCGCCGGGATTTCCCTATTCCTTTCAATATGCGATATTATTGTGAACGCATCATAAAGCGGGCAACAGCGGTATCAAAGCTGAACTTCTTCATGAGCGTGGGCTATTAACCGTACACTGCCGTTTCGAAGCGGTAGGCCTAGCGACGATACCGGCGCCGAGCCACCGGCTGAGGCCTCCGCCGCCAGCCGGAGCGAGCTACTGCTTGTCCGCCGCATTGCGTTTGTCGCCAAAATCTCTTACTGACTCATCCATTCCTTGTACAGCAGGAAATATTATGCCATTCACGAGATTTTTGTGATGTTAACCTTTGGCAAACGGCATGAGCGGCCAGTCACCGTTCAGCGGACGCGCCTCTAACCTGCTTCACGGCGACAGTTTTTTTCATTCACGTTTAACTTATTACTGTGATCGAAGTCTTGCGTTGACAACACAGTTTACATGAAAACAGTCGCCTCGACAAAAAAAAAGCGTAATAAGCTTCTGTTTTTCGTCCCTTCGGCTTTTTTTTTTCTCCTGTTGTCGTGTAGCGGAGAGCTCTACACAGTTTAGGCAAGTCTTTTTTCCCGGATACTGTAGCTTGTGTCGCTTGCGTGTCTTGCGTTCACTGAAGAAGATATTTGCTCTCATTACGACGGGAACGTGATTTCTTTTTTTTATTACTAATATTTATTCAGCAAAACGACCCAAGCTCATCAACCCAACGAGACGACTTCGCCACATGTAAGCACTATCAACTGTTCTTTTTTTTATTTTAGCGCTAGGATGCAGTTTAACCTGAAATAAAATAACATACATTGGAGGTGCGGACACAGTTTTCCACCGCGTTCAATCTTCTTGCGTGTCGAGGATTGGTGCAAAACGGCAATATACCTGAAGCACGCAGCAAGCAGCCGCACCAGCAGCGCTCCGAGAACTACAAATAAGATGGCGGCAGTGCCACTGTCGGAAACTCGCGCATGCGCAGATGGTCTGGTGAGATCGGTGCGCAAACTTAGGTAGCGAGGTTGGTAGATGAATGCTGTGAGAAATTGTGGAAACAGCACTGTAACGGTGCAGGGAGAGAGCTGGCAGACCGAAAGAGTGGTTTGCTAATTACAGCTTGTCTGTCCAACAGCTAGAGCATGGCCGGGTGCTGTTCCTGCAAATTCTCACCACCTCTTTGAGGTATCAAGGTAAACGTACGGCATTAACTTTCAGTTTTAATTTTCATTGGTGACTCACTGATGACAGTGAGTCACTGATGTGTTCATGCTTTCGTGCCGACAAAAGAAGCCTGCCGACCGGCACGTTCAGCCACTGAGCGAAAAGATAGCACTGAAAATGCGATTGCTGCAGCAGCTGCGCTTGCATGCATACATATTCGGGCTCACACATACTCTGAATGTGCTTGTGAAATTGAAATGCGCAATTTTCTAGGCATTAGCCATTTGTCCACACACAGCTTGAAGAGGTGTACTGTCGGCGTCACATGAAACCCGAACAGCGGCAAGCCTTCGCAGTGGTATAGTGTGCGCCGTCCAGTTATCACCATGGACAGGCACGCATATGCGCAGTGCAGCCAAACCGGATCCGCGTGCCTATCAGTGGTGATGGCAGGACGGTGCGCACTATACCATTGTGAAGGCATGCCGCTGTTCGGGTTTCATTTGATGCCGATAGTACATCTTTTCAGCGATTGCAATAGGCTGTGCTATAGGCCTAGCACACCCAAAGATCGATCGAGTTCATATGCTATCAGTGAAGTAATTGTAACACAGTGGAACAAAGTAAGCTGCTCTTATAATTAAGGGATGGATGGTCATGCCATTTTAAAGGGGCCCTGCAACACTTTTTGGGCATTGTCAGAAAACTCTGCCGATTGGTAGTTGAGGCTTCTGAGGACATGCGAGCCAAATATTGTAGCGCAGCACGCAACCTGGAATTTGCGATTGATTCTCAGTCAGCTGCAGGGTCCCTTTAAGTGAACAATACTGTGCCCGCCATGGTGGTCTAGTGGTTATGGTGCTTGATTGTTGACCTGGAGGCCGTGGGATTGAATCTTGGCTGCTGTGGCTACATTTTGGTGGAAGCGACATGCTGGACTTAGATTTAGGCACCCGTTAAGGAACCCCAGGTGGTCGAAATTTTCGGAGTCCTCGACTACGGTGTTTCTAATAATCATATTATGATTTTGGAGCGTACAACTGCAACAATTATTAACAGTGGAGCTGTTTAAGGTTGCCGTTACTCCGTGATGGGTGAACAGAAGTGATCATCATTGTAAACTGGCACGCACTCTCTGACCTCTTCTTCCTCTTCGTACTGTTCTTCCTCTTCTGCTTTGCTGCCAGAACACGTGTGCCGATTTGTCCTTCGTGGGATGCAATAACTTCGATCGGTGAGAGAATGACTACAGAGGGAGAGAAAGAAAGAGAGGTTGAAAGAAACAAAAATTCTTGGCAGAAAAAAATTTCCTGGCGAGGCGGGATTCGAACCCACGTACCCATGATCCGAAGGCGAGCATCGTAACCACTCGGCTATCCATGCATACTAGCAGAGCATAACATAGCCTTGTATAGTATAGCAAGCAAGGGGGTGGGAATTGGGAAGTGAGAGTGATGAGGAGAGATGTGAGGGTGAGGAGGGAAAGGAGGAGGGGAGAGAATAAAGCAAGCACGGAAAGAATGAGAAAGTAAAATATAGAGAATGAAAGGCAGAAAGAGAGAGAGAGAATCGGAGTGAGAAAAAAAATGAAAGAAAGAGGAAGCGAGAGAGAAAAAGAAAGGGAAGGGAGAAAGATAGGAAGAGAAATAGACAGAGGAAAAAAAAGAAAAAACAGAGAAACAAGGCAGGCCACCCAGCTCCGCACTTCCTTCAGGCTTGGCACCTTAGGTAGGAAGCTGCCTTAATTTCTATTATTATTATTATTATTGATGATGCGGTGGCACACAAGAAATGAGAAGTGGTGACACGGCACTGGCGCTGTGCTGCCAACATTGGTAAGCCAGCACGTTAAAGAAGCCCAGGTGGTCGAAATTTCCGGAGCCCTCCACTACGGCGTCTCTCATAATCATGTGGTGGTTTTGGGACGTTAAACCCCAGATATTATTATATATATATTATTGGTAAGCCAGCGTATGTTCTTTCCTGAAGGCTGCGGTAGCAGCGACTGGAGTCCATGGACGAAGTGCAATTACGTTGTGTTAGGTTTGTGTGTATTGTTATGTGATCAAATTTCTTGTAAACAAACGCGCCACTTTCTTGAGATGTCGTGAAGGCCTCGTAAACAAATGCGCCACTTTCTTGAGATGTCGTGAAGTTCCAACGAGCGTTATTACCCATTTAAAGATGGTTACAGAAATAGCTCAACAGTACCAGCAAATTTCATCATTAACCTTCATCTTAACATCAGTTCAGGTCCAACAGGGACAGGCGCATGCGCTCGATTTGTGTCAGCTTTAACAGAGACTTAATTAATAACTAATAGACTTAATTAATCTAATAGACTTAATTAATCTAATAGACTTAATTTACTAAGACCTTTAATCGCTCTTTCAGAAACTTGTTCTGTTTCACGTTAAGCAGGAGTATAAATATAAAATGCAAGCTAACGCACTGTGGCAATTTCATTTCTCTGCGCTGCACTTGTTCATCTGCTCAAGGCAAGGTTACTGGTTTTGTTGACGTAAATGGCGCAAAAAAAATCGCACTGTATGCGATGACTTGTGGCTGTCAGTTGTGCCAGTCTTCTTCAGCATCGGTGCCTAGCGCATCGTCGAAAAACGAGAATTATTAAAGCGAAAGAAAAAAATCATTCCAGCCTCCTTCATGTAGTGCGCACCCGCCACCGATGCCGTATGTTATCTTTCTCACAGTGCCCGCTTAGGTGGCACCACAGCGCAATGCAAAAAAGGTGAATAGCACAACGTCCTGACTTTGAAAGACTGTAATAAAGTAAAAATTTTCATACTTTCTATAAATTACATAACTATGTAAATGGAATGAAATAGAATTGTTTGCACAAGCCCTTACAACAAACAAAGCTTGGCACACAGCTTTTTATCAGGAGAGTCGTAAATGGGCCTGATATGTTTTGAAATATTTTAATAAATTTTCGAGAATCTGAATAGATTTTTCCCGTGCATACGTTGTCACCTGTAGAGCGCACTCGTGAAGTGTATTTGATATTCTATGCGTAGGATGTTTGATGTCCCTTGGCCTCTGTTTTAGAATGTTGTGTCATGTGAGACCCAGGTTTCAAGGGTGCCGTGTATTTTTTCCATGAACTAAGAAGCAATTCGCAGTGCTACAGAAAGGAACGCAGATGCTCTTCAAAAATGAGAAATGTGAAAGTGTGACGACCTCTGCTTATGGTGTCTCTGGATGTGGCATTCTGCTTGCGGGTTGAACTCTGTCATAACGGCTGCATTCTAGTGCTGATAAATGCAAACATCCTTCATTTTGTGGAAAGAAAAATCCAAAGCTTTTGCCAGTGGTTTCTCTCATAGCCTCTTTCTCTCATTGCCAGTGAACCACATAAAAGTTTAAAGCCTTGTTGTTCAGGTGTTCCCAGGTTTTTCTCTGAGCCATTTGTGAAATAACGTACTTCTTTCACATTTGCTCCGAGTGGTCTTTCTTGGCCCAGTATGTGTAAGAAAACACAGCCCCAGGCATATTACATTTCATACTGGTGGCTGCAGGCCTTGGTCTGTTCTTGGGGCATTGTTCTGCACAAAGTTTTTGAAAAACATTTTTTTACATAACTGCTCATACGTTCTTACCACTGGTGCAATAATTTTACAACTTAGCTTGTTTTGACTACACATATACATAATGTGTGGCATTCAGTATTTATTCAGAATGAGGTGTAAAGTTTTTTGGCACTATAAGCTGGTGTTCAGGAGCCCTTAAATGTGTTGCCCAATTTTGTTATGCTTGAAAAGCGTGGTCTGAGACTGCTGTGCTGTCCAGCAGTACAAACCATCTGTAATACGGCTATGTGTGCTTTTGTGCCGCTGTGCAAACCTGGCCGTGACTAGAGTGCTTGGTTGTAACGACCATGTTTGTGCTGTTTGGCAGTTTGTGGCGATATCCATGGCCAGTTCTATGACCTGATGAAGCTGTTCGAGGTGGGCGGCCCACCTGCAACTACCAAGTACCTCTTCCTTGGGGACTATGTAGATCGGGGGTACTTCAGCATTGAGGTGAGTTTGTCACCCCATATTTTGAGCACTATTGTTGCTTGGTTATTTGGCTGCTAATCACGAGAGTGATGACTTGGTTCATGGCTGCCGATGATCAAGATGTACTGGTCCACTTCTCGATACTTATGGGGCTTTGAACGCTAGTAGCCCGCATATTTCCTAGACAAAGTTTTGCTTCGTCATTCTTTGTTGTTAGCTAGCAGTGTCATTTGGTGTTTGTCTCAGTGTGTGCTCCTCTTTGTCTCTGCTGCAGTGTGTGTTATACCTCTGGGCCCTAAAGATCTGCTACTCCAACACTCTATTCCTGCTACGTGGCAACCACGAGTGTAGGCACCTAACGGAGTACTTCACATTCAAGACTGAGTGCAAGATAAAGTATTCAGAGCGTGTGTATGATGCCTGTATGGAGGCATTTGACTGCCTGCCCTTGGCTGCCCTCATGAACCAACAGTTTCTCTGCGTCCACGGGGGGCTCTCTCCAGAGATTCACAACCTCGACGACATTAAGAAGGTGCGTGCTGCCATGCTGGTGTCAGCAATTTTTATTACTCTCTCAAGTAGCCGGCTATGACATGAGGTGGGAAGTTTTTGTTTGCCTGTTCATTAGCAAAACTTAGAAGCATTTGCAGTTTTTCACGGTGGTGCCATTGCACGGCCACATGCCTGCTTGTGTGTAGACACCGGTTTTAAGTGAGTGAATGAGAATTTATTCTACCACTGGTTACCTAAACTTACACAAAGCTTGTTTACAGTGCAAATTTTTTTGCTTGCATTAAGTTTTGAGTGATAGGTTCATGCATCAGGTTGCATAGAAGGCTTTTATGACTTTCCATGTATTGTATGCTGTTGAAACACATGCTAAATGTAAGTGGCACTGCTCTGTACAGGTAGGGCATACAGTAGCTTGAATGTTCAGTTGGGCAGTCGTGTAACTTTCGTATATGCTGGTGTGCTGTGAAAATTTGACCACTCTATTATTGCAGTTAGTTTTATTTGTATGACTGTGCTGTTCTTTCAGTATGAGACATGGTGATGGAACGGGCAGATAGTTCTGCTCTTTCTACCACCATGATTAGGTCTCATGTTTTCTGATGCTTGTCCTTAATAAGGCCAAGGTGATGATACCACTGGGGCTATGTTGGTACAATACTACTGTTCGTTGTGTGCAGTTGATAGTGCAGCCTGTTGTTTGTTTCCCATAGAGTAGAATGTCTGTAATGTAAATTGTTTAAGTGGAATTGTCTGCCGAAATGGAGAAGCCTCTACTTTGGTTGGAAACTCCTCTTAAAGGGAACATATTTTGCCAGTCCCTTTCTGGCTACATTTCATGAGATTCCACTATAACTTGGTTTTCTGGGTGGCAGCCCTTTTTTTTTATTGTGTACCATTGTTCTGAGGGGTCAATGGGGCCATTATAGGCATTATCAACTTGACTGTAGAAGCAGGTATAATGTGATCTCACCTCATTTCATTGTGTACAAAGAGGCTTTTGCCCTGCATGTATGGAGGAGTCTCGTTTATCCAATTTTCAGGGGAATTGGAATATAAGCATATCATCCAAAAATCATTATCCAAAGCAAGCTCAGAAAGTATGAAAATAGGTGTAGTTGTCAGTGATGTGATAGCTGCGTGAATTGAGCTAAAATGCACGAAGAGGGAACCTGCTGCATCCTGCTATTTTCAGGCAAAAACCTTTCTGATTTGTGCCAAGCGTGCGCCAAAGTCTCATAGTTTCGATGGTGCCCTGAGAACATTGAGAGAGGACAGTACACTTTAGCACTGTCGGCTCTCGATGCGAGAGAGCTTTCGGCGGTGATAGTGTCCCCAGGGGGATGTGGCAGGGGTGGTGCAGTTTGCTTGCTTTTGTTGGTAGTTATGCATGACTTTTAATGTAATGGTATAAAGGCCATTCAAAGGCAGTCGGCATTGTGGTTTATCATAAAGGCTGCTGGTAGAGAAGGGAAGTCATGTGGTGAGGAGTAAGAAAATAGCTTAAGGGTTGGCTAGCTCAGGCGTGGATTATTACTTAAGCATTGTGAGATATTTTCGTGTCGTAGTGATGGTGAAGGCAGCAGTCACACTGCTAAGGATGAAACTCTTTATTTGGCTAACTTGTGCCCAGAAAAATAGGTAATTCAAAGTACAAGCAATGCATGCTGTACACTGATAGCGGTGATCACAGTCATCGGCCATTGGTAGTTTGATAATTGGCGGGGCACATATTCTTTTGCCCAAAATAGATAGAAAATTCCAGCGTTATCGCTAGTGCTTGTGTTAGCTCTAAAATGAACACTACTGCTCACGTCATGCACGCAATCTTATCAGAATAGTCTAAAATGAAGTTTCTCAAACATTGCGGCACAGCCTGCGCAGAGCTGTGGTAACAAAAGTGAAGAAGTGTGCATGGCAATGCCCCCGTCTGAAAAGGCATCACTCTGATGCTGAAAACAGAACATGCAAATACAAAGGAAATTAAAAAGTAAGTTTAAAACAAAGTTCCACAGTTCGTCAGCACATGTAGTAGGGTTTGACACAACCTCATGAAAACCAGCAGACAATGAAGTTAAGGAAGGTATGGGAGACATTACTTCAATGCTTTTAACTTTAGTATAGTAATTATGACATACCATAAAATTCCGAGCAAGCCCCCCCCGGAGGTGGTGTAATGGCCACGGTGAAGGGGAGGGGGCGCTTGCTCGGAAGTGCTCCAAAATTCAAGATGGTGGCCAGTAGTTTTTTTTTTCTAAGAAATGATAAAGGCTTCTTACAGCAATGTACAGAGTGAGTAAACAAAGCTTTATTGGGAAATTTTTGATGATTGCTTTATTCAGTCAAATCCATCAAAGGACCCGTCGGAGTCTGTGTTAAACAACAGGCTGTAGCATTCAGCCTGCAGTTCCTCAGGACGTTCTGTAGAAATGTCGTCAACGTCAGACAACCGGCCATGTAGAAGGCCATGCTCCGATCCGTCCAGCGCGTTCGATATTCCGCAGCCCTTGAAACTCTGAATAATGGTCTCCTCTGGTACAGCGTCCCATGCTGCGGCCACAGAATTCAGTACGTCCTGACGCAACGGTTTCTGCAGATTTCCTTTTGGAGTTCTTTCTGCTATGCGCATGAATTCCTCCCAGCTCCTGCGAAGGCTGGCTTTGAAAGACCGGTTCCAGTACACGTCGGCTGGCTGCAATAGACTTTCGCAGCCAGCCGGCACGTATGCAATGTCTGTATCTCGCTCCTCCATGGCATTCTTTGCTGGCTACGTTTTGTGAATAGGAGCTTGCTCTAATACCAACAACCGCCTAACGTCGTCGGTGTTTGGACCCCACACCCGTGACAGCCACTCTTGGAATTTTTCAGATGTCATCCACCCGTCCTTTGATGCTGTCACATGGACGTTCGCTATAAGAAAAAAAATATATATACCGTGATCTCACTACCCCACACTAACAAGGAAAGAAAAAAGAAATAGAAACCCACCTGGTACACGGATTTTCGTGAAAGCCTTCGTTGGAATCCTGCCGCTCAACTCCTTCAAAATAACGAAGACCGGAAGTTTGTGTCCCGACGCACAGGCAACGAGTGCGACTGTGAATCCCCGCCTTGCATATCCAGTATTGGCGATCTGGACTGAACTTCCCCCGATGATGTTGTTTGTCCTGGATGCTGGGCAGTCCATGCAGACCATTGTCTGGTCCATGTTGGCCATATTGAAAGGCGTGTAGTCGTGCATCAATCGCAGCTCGTTCACGGACAACTGAAAGGCACGTGCTGCTTCTGCATAGTCTTTTGGCTTTCATTCGTTGCCTGTCGCATGGAGATGCCATAACGCTCCTTCCACCTGGCAATATAATGTTCCGACGCTACGAAGTTTCCGAGCTGCAGGCTCCTAGCTACGCGCACAGCCTCTTCCGTAAGCAACCTGTTGCTAACAGCGTGCCCGGCACTGCTCTCACTTTCAAAAAACTCGAAGAGAGCATCGTCCACTTCTTCGCTTAATACGGGAGCACCGTTGCTCGGCTTGCGTCATGACTTCGACTTGCCGAAGTTTTGTTGCAGCAAGGCTACATATTTGCTGTCCCACTCTCGAATCCTCTTGCGATCGATGTTGAAGTGCCGCGAGGTCGCGTGTGCATTTCTTCCACCTTGGCGATGCCACTGAACCACCTCAATTTTCTTGGCAACAGTGTAAGAACGCATCGACGGCATCGTGAAGTCAACCACGAGGAACAACGAACAAATACTGGCTGGCTACGTTAACACACGCCAAGCCTAACGGCTATGGCTAGATCCAGCAATGGCTAGCGACGGAGAAAGGGCGCCAGTTTTGATAGGGGGCACTTGCTCGGAAGTGGGCGGCAAATTCTAATTCCCAAAACTAGAAGGGGGGGGGGGGGGCGCTTGCTTGGAATTTTACGGTAAATGGAAATGAGCTGGCCTTGTTCACGCTGAAAGAAGAGTTTGGGGGCACCGCAGTTTCAGGGTGCCGCAGCTACCCTGATTCATTTTGCGGAGTTCTCTCTGGCTTGAACGGATGGTGCAGTAAAAAAAAATTTAAAAACTCACTCAAAGTATGCATTTTGGTTGAGAAAGGGCTTGATTCTAGTGACCGGAATTCGAAGCTGATGTCCTCCTCTGCTTGCATGCCGGCAATGGCTGTTTAGAAAAAAAAAAAAGAAAAAGGCTTGTTTGGCGAAGTTCTGTGAAATGAATGTTAGTTCTCGTGCAAGTGAGGCAGTGACTACACGGAGCTGCATGTTTTCTCTAAATCATTGGATTCAGACGACGAGCGTGTCTCAACTGACGTATTGGCAGTGGGCTCTGTTAGATTTTTTCCATTAGAATGGTTTTTTTTTTTGTGTGCTGCACAGTCGTGTTGCCTTCAGGAATGAAAGCAGCTTGCTATCACCACGTCCGTGTGCGGTCACGAGCAGAGTGGGCACATTGAGCACTCACTGCAAACGTGTGCGTATGGCACAGCAAACACCCAGTGACAGCGTGAGCTTTGTAGGAATGATTAGGACACACAATTAGGAACAATTGCTTCATGTGGCAGCAAATGCTGTGTTTTGATGAAGTGGCAGGGATTTTCGTACAGTAGTACACTGTTTATGTGTGCACATGCATCGGGGAAAGCTGGACAAGTCGTCCGCTGTCGTGCCACAGCCTTTGTATTCCACGTCATCATTTCCAAGAGTTGAAGTATTCTCACTTTGTGGATATTGGCAGTGCTCGTCACGCCACTTAGCACGTGGTTAAGCGTGGCTCCTGGCAGGTACCGAATGTATTCACGAGAGCCTATGCGAGCACTGAAATGCCTAATAAATGTACTGCATGCCTTCAGAGCTGTTTTGGACGTGGCTGTGGCGATTTGACTGCTCGAGCGAAGTAAAAAAAGCATGAATTCGTTTTTTTTGGACTGCCCCGACTTTTCAGACGATTTTGCGATTTTTTCGGACTCCCTCAAAAAAATTAGACGTTGCCTGCAGTGAAACCTCGGTGATACAAATCTCACGGGAGCACCAAAAATATTCTTATCATCCGAAATTCGTACCACTAGTAAGCATGGAAAATTAGCATGAGACAAAAGAAAGCTGGCATACATTTTCATGTATTGTTTTTCAGGGCCGCAGCAATGTCGGGAAGAACCCTGAATGATTGTCAGTTAAGTTTTTAGATGTCGGCAATCATACCAGCACTCGTAAATATACGGCCCTTATGCATGTGTTGAATTAATGAACCAGGTGCGTTGTGACCCGCGACCCGCGAACGCAGTACTAGCCCCTTCCAAATTTTAGTATGCTTTTTTGCATGACATCGAAGTGCTGCGGTGAAAGTAATGAACGAAGCGCTTTGACGCAATGGATCAAGGCCACAAAATTACAGAACCACGGCCCTGTGTTATGATTTTGTTATCGCAGAGGTGTTGGGGATATTTTTGGGGAGATTTAAGGCCGTGCCCGTACAAGTGCGACCTCAGTGGTCGCGCATGTTGACGTTGTGAGGCCCGGCTCCTTCGCCAAGAACGTCCTCGCCTTCTTTCGCTCCTCGTCCACCTTTTATAGGATGTCTGATGAACGACCCAGGCACGTGTAAACACACTACAACGACAACAGCCTGCATCGACGCGTTAGAAAAAAAAAAGCATGGCACTATGTCCTCTGTAATCTAAACACCAAGGCACACGGAGGCTCATAAGAGCCTCAAAGATTCGCGCGCACAATCTCGGTGGCTGTGATGCATCTCTGAAAGTCTATTCTGACTGTAAGAAAAGTGTTTTTCTTACACTGTGATTTTGACTCTTTGGCGGTGCGGTGTGCATGCCCACACTTGCATTCCCATGCTCACACGTGCTTGGCGCGTCTTTCGTGACAGTGCGGACAGCACCTCTTCGTACCAGGGCAGTAGTGTACGTTCGTATCAATTGTCGCTGGGTGGAAATCTGTTCACAACAACGGTACTCCATTACATTGCAGGCCAATGGGCCTTGGCCGGGACCAACGAAAATTTCGTATAACGCCGAAATTCGTATGAGCTGTGATCGTGTCACCGAGGTTTCACTGTATATACTAACTTAATTATTATAATTGCGGGCTACCATCAGGCACGAAGGGATTTCTTTCTCGGTGGTGATCCAGTTGCGCCATTTTGCTACAATTTCGGCTGTCTGCACCTGGGTGCACCCATCCTAGTGTAGTAAATTGAGTGTTTCAGGATTAGATTAATGCGGACTAACTTAGTCCAGTTGGGTCTAACCTAGCTCATGGCTAGGCCATCACATCTTGGTCCGGATTAGCGTAATCTGACATAATCCATACTAACCCGGCTTAATTGGTATCGATCGGTATTTATTGGTATCGACTAGTGTTGATTGGCTTGCCACAGCTTAATTAGGCCGGGATATTGTAGCTTAACTAGGCTTTTTCGAAGCTTAACTTGGCTTAATCCAATGGCTTAATTGGTATCGATTAGTATTGATTGGCTTGACTAAGCTTAATTAGCCTGAGCTGTGACTGACTTGTCTTAACTAGACTGGGCCGATCTTCTGTTCACTTCACATGACCCAATGAAAAGCTTAATGGCTCCTCTGTAATAGCAGCTTCACACAATGATTACGCTATGCAGCTATAGTGAGACAAGTATTTAATTCGTGCATGAATTTGTTCAACTACATGTTCATGGACAGCGATCAAAAATACACTGTCATGTGCTACGACAAGCCAAGAACTAACCTTGCATATCTTGGTGCTGTCTGTCGGATGCTAGCGGTCGCGTTTCACTTGTGCTTCCCATTTTTTTCTTTGCTCGCTGTTACAAGGGAAACAAAACACCCTTTGGCCTTTTGCATGTGAACCAGTGCACAGTGGCTCACAGCAGCCTGTCATAGCAGACAAAGAACTGATCTAATAACTTAAACACCAACACGTCTGCAGCATTGTCCCCGCTTTAGCCACTGCACATCACCTGACACTTTAAAACCACTGCGTCTCTCCACGAAGAAACGGCAGCGCGGAGTGGGTCAATAGGTGTCTCCACCCTGGAAGCAGCGGCACTGGCATCGAGGCACCCTAGTTACCGAAAAGACGGAAGTCCTCTTGTGCACATTGTGGCATCGACAAGTTGAGTGGCACAGTGAACATTTATGCTACAAAAAGTTGTCGCGGTTATCGCTTCTTGCATTTATGGCTTCTCGTGTTCAAAGGCATTGTTAAGTTCATCGTAGGCGGTCTTAGCTTCAGAGAAAGGTGTCAGAAAAGGTTGCGGTGCGAAAGCTGATCATGAGGCTTCATGCTCCCTGTTATTTAATTTTTTTTCCTTCTTTTCCCCCACTGCCATTCTGCCACTGAAGAAACGCCTGGAAAGTGAGCGACCTTGCTCACAGCGTCTTAAATCTGTGTGCGGGGCTCGCCGATCTGGATATCTTAGTTGCAAGTAAACTGGAGTGGGCCATGCGCGAGCGCGTGCCTCTCTCATGCTTTAGAAGGCCTCTTATTACTTCTTCACTTCGTATGCGCCATATTTTTACTGCGACCGTGTCTGAAGTGTTCGTTGTAAAAGTAGGAGGCTTGGAAAAATGTTCGCTATATGTGGTTGCAGTTTCAATGGGTAGCACAGGAAAATCGTAAATGCACTGAAATATGGTCGTTATAACCGATAAATCGTTATATCTGGGATTGTTGTGTGTTTGGCTGTATTTCCATACATGAAGATGTGGAGCGTGCACACTGGTTTGGTCATTACCATCAAAACAAAGCTAGACCTGTCATTATAAAATATGCCAAATTTAAAGGCACGAGTTTTTCAATTTGCGAAGACTGTTCAGCTAGGGTTCGACAGGAACGAAGGAAACTTTATCTTCATGGTATGCAGAGCGGCAAACCCTTCAAGCTCCGCTCTGACAAGTTGCTGCTTGGTAACAAGCAATTTTCACACAATACAGAATCTGATAGCATTGTTGAATTGAAATCATAGCAGTCATTGCTGTATTCCAGGCATGCGCGTTGCCCACTTTCCCCCCAACCCTGCCTCACCCTTATGACTGATCCGGTTTGCCGATGTATGGCCATCTTTATCACAAACGTGTTTAGTTACCTGCTTAAGAAAGATGCTGTTGGATCTATTCTAAGTGACGATACAGACCTCGCAGTATTTACAGAATCTTCGCTTCAACCGCATATTGCAGACCATGAGCGATTACAAGACAGCCTAGCGTACGCTGTTCGCTGGCTTGACTTGGTAGGGCAGTTGGAGGCGGTATTTTTGTGGAAGGTGTTCCACTTCAAAGTGAACTGTCAACATGAAATATTCCATGTCAACGTTACGCTTGCTTCAAAAGTGACCGTGATTATTGCTTGTTATCGTGCTCCTGACTGTGATGCCTCTTTCAATCATGAACTAAATTCAGTTCTGGTAGATCAATTAAATTCAATGTCTTTATTTTCTTGACCAGTCAAGAGGGCAGCAAGGACTAAAGGCTTGCAAGCCACTTAAACCAACAGTACAATAAAAGTTTGATGTTTAATATAAACACGGTGTTTCACACTCTTTATGTGATGTACTGGGTTAATTTCACGGAAGAGTTTCACAGTTTACCGATGATTCCCTCCGGAGCTTCACCCCACTCATCATCATTCACCCCGTAGATATGCTGAGATTTTTTCTTAAGTTCCGCTACTCGAACCAGTGTTACACCCCTGTCACTCGGACAACCTTAACCGTGGTTAAGCTGACCACGGTTACAGCTAACCACGGTTAGGGGTAGCTACACAGCAGAAATAACAGCACTTAGTCTCCTACACTCTAAGGCAAAAGGGTGTGTGGTTCGTCCGTTTGGAGACTAATGGGGCTGCCACAACTGTTAATTCTTTTAAGGACTAATGGCACCGGGTCTAAGAGTTAGTCCCCACAGATCACCTCAATGGACTAACATTTGGTCCTTACATTTACACCTTACCGGCCAACTGTTAGTCCCTGCAGATCATGTCAATGGACTAACATTTAGTCCTCACATTTATACCTTACCGGGCAGCGTGTTTGACAACCGTATGCTACTGAATGCCGGAGAGAGAGGGGAGACCATGGGGAGACGCCCATGTCGTCTGCTCTGGCGTTCATTGGCTAGCGGTGGCGTGAACGCCATTTCCGCTTTGGTTGAAATTTTTCGCACGGTTGCCAGTTGCCACGGCAGCGGCTGACGCCTCGCAGTAAATGGCGGGTGAGGAGCAACTGAGAGCTGCTGTTAGGGCAGCCACTACAGTGTTCTGTAGTAGCCACGCTACAGCCGTGTGTGGTGTTTTGTGAATACGCCGGTGATCAGGATTGCGGTTCGAGTTGTTTCCAAACTACTGAAGCCGTAAGTAAACAGTGCGTAGTTAGACGGCAGCTGCGCACTGTTAGGCAAATACATCCACTACGGACAGCTAGCGCCACCTATCGCGATGTTGTGGAACTAGTAGCGGCTTGTGACAGCGGCCGCAAGAAGGAGGCGACAAGGGAGAACCGTCGAGAGTTCGAAGCGGGAAGCCGCGCTCACGAAGAATCAGTCATGTAATCTGTTTGAATCCTTATTAAACCTGTTGTTTTCCATTCAATCAGTCGTGTCATCATGCGCCTCAACCCCTGACATGGCGACGAGGACTCAACAACGTACCTACGGCCGACGTAGAACACAAGGCGAAGCGAGAACTTTTGTTAACATTGTCAGCCGCTAGGTTGGCGGCTGATTTAGCATCACGAGCAAGACTGCTTTTCATGCACTCTTCAGCTGTCATATAGTCTTAATCATGGTCCATCAGTGAGCTCTCACTTATGTTCGACATAATTTCGTATCTGATGCTGTATCGTCACACCGTGTTTAGTTGGAAGCCACTGTGTTCACAGCTGAGTACCATCACTTCAGTGATGTAGCTGTGTGAAAAGAGCCACCCACGTGTTATCCTCTGTGTCTCGTATGTTGTCAAAATTAGCTTTTTTCCCTGGCTCAGATAACTACCCATTTCTCTCTGATTTTGCTTATGTTACCACGGTCAGCTGCAAGTTATACAATCGCAGTATTACGTAGAATGATCGCTTCACAAAGTTAGCAAAACTACGGGAAATGTCACAAACGGTCACAGCAATGCCAAGTTGCAAGGCAGTTTATTGTTCAAAACATGAAATACACAGTGATTGAACAACATTGCACATTTTTGGACCGGTCTCGCTGCAGGTAAAAAGCTGATTTGGTGCTCCAACGAGCACTTAATCGTTAAAAATATCAGGTGCAATCGTTATGCATCGAACGCGTAGCCGTCGGTAGCCTCGAAACTGCTCAAGACATGAACGGCAACGTAGAGCCGTACCTGCAACAGGCTATGCGGCATATAGAGGCAAACAAACGTGAGGCCTCGGCGTACGTCTCGCTCCAACGCGCAAGTCTTGGACGTCTACTACTCGTCGTTACGCGATGCGTGCGCAGCTGCCGTCTATCTACACAGTCAGCCCGACACTGTTTACTTACGGCTTCAGTAGTTGAAACAACCCAAACGCAATCTGATCACCGGCGTATTCACAAAACACCACACAGCAGTGGCTCTCAGTTGCGCGTCAACCACCAACATCGGCATGCCCGCCGCCTCGGCTGCTGGCAAAGCGGAGATGGCGTTCGCGGTACCGGCAGCCAATAACGCCAGAGCAGACGACATGGGCATCTCCCTCGATCTCCCCTCTCTCTCCTGCGTTCTGTAGCATACGGTTGTCAAACATGCTACCGGGCAACTGTTAGTCCCCACAGATCACCTCATTGGACTAACATTTGGTCCTCGCATTTACACCTTACCAGGCAACTGTAAGTCCTCGCAGTTGCACCTCGCCGGATGCACCGCAAGGCTTAATACTTTTTTTCGCGTGCTTCTTTTCTACAGTGAGCTGCAAATGCCGCGGAAAAGAACACGCGAAAAAATATTTAGTCGTGCGTGTGTCACTGCTTTCGCAGACAATGCAACAACGAAAGACAAAAGTGATACAATGAGATGTTTTATTTCTCTATACACATGAAGTTTCTGCTTTCTTTCATTGAATTCACTGCAAAATGTATAATACAGGTCCAGCCATGTTGTAATATCTCGTACAGTCCTTTTTGTGAAGCTGCTCCAACGGAAGCGATAGATTACAGGAATTGTACGTGCCAGGGCACATAGCATTCTGCTCAGTGCGGACAACGGCTGCATCCTGCAAAGCACAAAAATTTTGCAAATAGTTAGTCACACGTGACAGTAAGGGTGAAGACGCATGCACATTGCAAACATGTGCAAGGTGAACTAAAACACACGTCTAAAATATGGCATGCAAATCATTTCACCCCTGCAAAGCACAAAAATATTGCAAATAGTCTGCAACACGTCACAGAGGAGATGAAAAAGCATGCACATGGCGAATACGTGCAAGGTGAAATAAAAACACACGTCTAAAATATGGCATGTAAATAATTTCACTGTGATGTCATACGTCATCAATCACGCATTTCAAGCCACATAGCGCAACAGTAGTGCGGCAGCCGCAGCCATTAGCCGAGGTGCCGCCAACCACCGTGCCCCAACAAGCCGGCGAGTATTCTTCGAGTGGTGTCGTACAGCTCGAGCAAGCCCGCAAGCTGCCGCAGCCCCGCAGCTGCCAGCGAATCTCGAGCAGAACAGTGAGCGAACGCGGAGCCGCCGCCATGAACGGCGCTGAGCTGCTTGCGAGCGAGCGTCAAGGAAGCTGGCGGTAATGGCGACTGATTTCCACAAAGTTCCTCGAGCGAGCACCAGTACAGTGAGTGAACGCGGAGCCCCCGCCACAGACGGCGCCGAGCTTCTTGCGAGCAAGCTTGAGGAAGGCGACGGTAATGGCGACCAATTTCCGCAGAGTTCCAAAGCGCAGATAAGGTCGGCTAGCTAAAGCACCCGCCAAGCCATGCCGGTGCATTTCAAGTGCGCGACATGCAATCGAGCTCGTTACCGGCGACCGCAATGCATTTTGGACAAATCGCAGAACAGCGGCGAGGCCTCTGCCCAATATCGCGAACTCGCAGCTCATCACCACGGGGAATCTTCGGTGAGCAAGCGTCCGGGTGGCTGACGACAGTGGCGGCCAATATCCAGGCGGTCAGAAAGCACAGGCGAGCTGACGCCCAAAGCCGGCCCTCGCGTTACATTTCGTGCGTGCGATATACAACACGATCGAGTCCGTTACCGGCAATCGCGATCAATTTTGCGCACGCGATAGGTACGGCAGAATAAAGAGTAATCACTTACCTGTGAAAGAATCCAGCGCCGATTTGTGCCCAGAGTCACATTGAAATTGTGGATCCGATAGGCCTACTGTCTTCTCGGCCGCCATACCCAGCCGGTGGCAACGCAGTGCCATGGCTACGCTAGAGATATACAGGGCGGCGTCGCGATGTGTCGAGACCAGCTCCAGACTTCATGGGTACGGCGAAATGTAAAAACAGCACGACACGCTCATCCACGCATATGTGTATATATCAAAGGCACCGAGGCATAGTTCCTAGATCGGCAAACTCTCCGAGTGCGACACAACTGCCAACACGCCAGCTCGAACACAAGTGAGGAGACTGAACCGAGCAAGGAGGACGGTTAGTTCCCTTCACAACGGTTTGCACACGGAACGTATCTCTGCACACGGCCTGCATCTCCCGCGCGGTTCATCCTCTTGCAGACCAACTGGTTTGCACACCTCCACACCTCCCTCTGCGCTTGCTCGTCGACGGTCTATCCGTTCATCGTGCGCGCCAATTGGGCTCCGTTACTCCTCTTTCAGGTAATTTTGCCTTAGAGTGTAACCGTGGTTATCGCAAACAGAGAAGCTGGCAAGATGGCGGACAAGCTTCGCACCAGTCGTGAACTGGCGCAGTTAATTAGCAGCTTCGTGTTGTTTGAGGATTTTCACGAAACGCGACTCCAGCCGGTGAGCAAAACTCGTGGAAAACTAGGTTCGCCGTGGAACGGCTATCAACACAGACTATTTTGTCCTCGGCGGGATTAGCAAAAAGCGAATCGCTACACGTTTCTTGGGGGAATTGCTTTTCGCATTGCTCATGTCTCGCCGTCTCAGAGCCTCAGGTCGTTCCAAGTTCAGTGTCGACATCCTGAACAAGATGGACGAAAATGGTGCCGCCAAGGCAGCGATGGCAGTGGATTTTGCATTGTCTGCAGTCAGACTAGTAAACGCGAACAGCATTGTTTTGCAGCGATAAAGCGACATGCTACAAGAAAGAGGCACATTGAGGCCACGAAGCAGCACTGGAATTCAGCAGGTGTACTGAAAACTCCAAAGGCCTACATGTCAGACGTATTTGGACTTGACAAACATTGGAACCCAATCCGATACAGGCTTTTTGCGAACCCACAGTAAACCAATTTAGGAGGCGTTGATGTAAATGTAACCGGCTGATACGAATTTGTGAAATTCCCCAGCCGAATTCTACTGTGTCAGATGGGTCAAAATTTGGATGTTCCAAACACTTTTCCGCGTCGCGGCGGGTGATACAAACTTTGATACCGAATTCGTCGAGCGACGGCCGAGAGCAGAATGCTGTTAGTTTAGGAAGTGCGCGCGCGGCCAGCGCGCACACTGTCACAACTGTGGTTATCGTTTGCCACAACCGTTGTGGGCGAAACCGCAGTCGCTCTTGACACTCATGTATGGCGACAACGAAACTGACAGAACTCCGAAAGTGCACGCGTGTCCAATGCCACCCAGTCCAAGCGATGCTGCTTCCCGCAAACGCTGCGGACAAAACCGCGGCAGGTGCTATTATAGATAGCAACAAACGACGTAGTTTTGAAGGCACGTGTGCGGCCAGCGCAGGCGGATTGAAAACGGAACTGCCGTTTGCCACAACCGCCGCGCACGAAACCACGGTCTCTATCAACACGATCATAGATGCGACTATGCGCTCTGAAGGTACACGGCTGACGCAGGGGTAGATTAAAGGCTATATAGTCGTAAAAAAAAGCACGAAGCAGTGGCGTAACCAGGGGCAACTTTTACTACGGCATACAGAGCCCAAAGTGACACTTGACCACATCTTTTGAGGGAAATAAATGTTTTGTGCGTATATCGTGGTTTGAAAACAGGTTTTGCTAGTTTTTTTGATGACGAAATTTTGGCTGATACGAATATTGTCGCTCCCCCTTCAGATTTGTATCACCGAGATTGTACTGCAGTTGGGAAACCCTACCTGTGTTGTTTGTTTGGCCACCCTAAGCTATTATAAGACCGCAGCGCCAATGTTTACGTTTACGGGACTGTTACACTCATTATTGGGCAGAACTTTTTATTTCAAAAAAAGTTCCTCCTTATTTAACTGTTTTGCTTCACACGGTTCATTTTTCCACTTGGCAGTGAGCTTTTAGCTGTTTTTCGTGCTCCCAAACGCGTTTTTGGCTGCTCCAAAATGCACTTTTTGCTGCTCCAAAAACCTGCTCCAAAACAGCTTCAGTCAATCACATCACTGCGCTCCACCAACTCAACTTCGTCACTGGTACACGCATTAGGGCACTCAGCCACGATATAGTTGAAGGATAGAACCACGGAGCTGAGAACAGCATCATCCACAAAAATGTAGTCATGTGCGATTCTTTTGGCACCAACCGCTGTAGGTGTGAAAGATCTAAGCATGCGCAACACGACCAGCGTTACAAGTCTAACCAAGAACTGCACGAACTCCTCCAACAAATAACTATGATGATGTGTCCACGCCAGTGCGACGGTGGAAACAAACTCCCAAGTTTCGAAGACCTTTTTTCGTGAGTGCTAAAAAGTTTAAAACCAATTGGGCCATAGATGCCATCTTTTCAATGTGAATCTCGAGGGCTATGCTTTTGTTTGCAACCAGCAAAGGTATGTTATGGTTGTTGCTTGCGCCACTCATGAGGCTCTTGAGGTCGAGCTAGGCCAAGCTGTGTGAAAAGTTAACATGGTCGCTTTGCTGGCTCGGAGTGCACTTCATGATGTGTCATACGGGAATGCTCCCGAAGTTGCGACTTAACAACAGGGTTCCCAATACATTGCATCCTAAGGGATCTATGCTGGGACTGGCAGAAAGCAACTTAAAAGCTGATAAAGCGCAGTGAGGAACGTAACAGCGGGGTTCTACTGTATGTGTTTCCGTAGATTTGAGTAGTATGAATGGCGCAGTGAGATCAGCGCGAAAAGACAGACAGGAAAGAGAAGCCACAAGGATGACCAGTCGTCCTTGTGCCTTCTGTTTGCTTGGTCTTTTCAAGCTGTATTAAACATCTCGCCGCACATTTGAAGTATGCATATGCTGCTACATTCATAAATTTATTCGATATATTTTGTGCAGATATATATTATTCTATAGAACCTTGTGAATGACCAGGGGAAGTATGCGATTGCGTAAAATTCAAGAGAATATTTTTACATACTCCAAATTATTTGAGAAACACAATGTCACAGTATTTTTTAGAACCGCATAGTCTCCTAGGGCTTAGAAAAAGATGTTCACAAGTCATCTTCATGCAATGCTGCAGGCACAAAAGAAAAATTCTGCCAGTCAAAGGTTGCGCAGTCCACAGGTTGTATATTCTGCATGAAGTGCTGAGCTGTGTCATACAGCAAAGAATGCCTGTACTCCTTTTTTGTCATACCTTGCGGTGTTGCCCGTCTTTCGCCAGAGTGGGGCTGCCTGCCTTTGGCTCTGTACTTTGACCTACAGAGTGTAGTCGCCGGTGCTCGCGCACCTATCTCTTTCATCACAATGTTTGTGTTGAAGCCATAGACCACACAAAGGTCACTTCACTAGCTGTACAGTTTTTCTTATAGGAGTAGGCTGCTAGCCTTTCTTTGTGTGACATTCCAATTTGTTGCTATCGCTTTCAATTCATTGCCTTGCCCTTGTGGCTTTTTTCTTTGAACCGTCATCCTGCTTTGGCATTTCTCTGTCGGTAGCAGCAATAGATCTTGTTGTTTTGGATGTTGGTGCCCAGGGCGTCTGCCAGTTGCTTTCGGTCGCCACCGTGCCTGTACACGTCCAGTCCTCGCCCTGTCGAGTGTGGACACCTTGATGTTTTTTTCTACGAGGATTGCCTGAATCTTTGAAATGTGGTCCTAGCTTGCAGCCGTCCATGACTTCACCTATTAGTACCTGGTTCTACCTAGTACCTGGAAGTGTTGTTTTCTGAAACATGCGTTTTAAAAGCGGCCACACTTGAGCTTCACGGTGCTGTCGGTTACATGAACATGCGCACCTCCTTTGATGCTTTTGTGGAAAACCTATGGTACATAACACCAAATAAATGTGTGGTTAGTTTTTTTGAATATCTAATTTTAATTTGAAGAATGGAATATCATCCGTAAGTCACCAGCTCATGTCTGGCTGAGCAGACAATTGCGAACTCTTTTGCAAAAAAAAAAGCCTTAATGTCGTGTGCTAGCAGACGACGTGAGTCTCTGCCACATGCGATCTACAGTGCATGTGATGATCTGAAATAGACCTTTTCAAATACATCAGTACCACCAACGGGCACACAAGCGCCCATGAGAAAAGTGTGTATGCTGCAGTAACTGCTGAGACGAGCGCGTGAGCCTCACGCTTTAGCTCTGTGCCTGTGCCGTGCCAGCACTTCTCAGACCAAGTGAATTTTGCAAGATGTAATATATTATTGCATAATTGAACCATGAAGTCCTGTGCTGCGACGGCCGCTCTACGATTTCAGTCTGTTCACAGAGTTTCCGCATGCCACTTTTGTACCGGACAAGCTTCTCCAAAGAGTCATTAAAAAGAAAAAGATTGGGGGCCAGTATGCCCTATGGCTTGAAATAAATAAAACGATCCAACTCATTTTCTGAGGTGAAGTGTAGGAGCAACCTATGCAATTCACAGATGTACTTGGCATCATTGCCGCCGACACTGTCGACGAGCGCAAGGCTGCGTTCTGATATCTAAAGAGTACGCGAGAGAGTGTAGTCCGCATTTAATAAAATGAGGCATGCATTGATATGACAGCGTGGGCGTCACTCACAACACAGACAACAGATGATAAGCTTACATCACCCGTCACTAACTGCAGGTGTTGCATTTTACAAATGCCGGTTGTGCTTTCGCGTGTTGGCTCACAGGGGACTAGTCATAGATACGTGTGGTCGTGAACGATGAGATGGAGTACTGAAATTACTTTTTAAAGGACATAGTGGCTAACTGTAATTGGCAAGTGCATAAGTGTTCATGACATCAAATGTTCTAGCGTTAAGGTGTCTCTTGCAATTACATGAGTCATTCATATCAGCACAATAAAAGTAATTGTTGAATAAACGTGAATTTGGTGTTTCACCTCTTACTACTCTAGGACGTCTTTATGGTATTGGCACGTAATAACGCACATACTGCTTAACTGCTACTGCTACATCTGATATACATCCACTCGGTGTTACCTACACTGACTGCGTTATTCCTTTCACATTTAAAACGTAGAGATACATGCAGGCGCATTCGGATATGTGTAGTATCTACGGTGTAAGAATAGTCAACAAGGGGTGACGTGTTCTTTTTGTTTCGTGCTCCCATGGCGCCAACGAGCAGTGGGCGACCAAGCAGCCTCTTGACATACACAATTTTCCCATAGGGCACCGTGTGCCCGCGGGAAATATAGCGATGAAGCATAAACTGACTCGGGGCTTAAACTTTTGCCACATGTTCTGAGTGTATAGATTTCGCACCTCGACATGTAATTTAACCATGCTGCTTTTTCAATTTTAATGTTTCACACCAAGATGTTTGGGGAAAATACTGCAGTACCTTATTCAATAAGCACTAGCATGCAGTGGAAAAAAATTGATCCTGTCGTCTCATGTCAACCTTGTTTTGACATTTAAACCATCTAAACTAGTAAACCTCTTGTTTTGTTGTGTATATGGTCAATTAAAGCTGTTCGCTATTGGATTAAGCATGGTGGCACTTGGATTAAACTCACTGGCACATGGCTAGTTGCGCTGGTGCTTGGGTTAAATATGTTGGCACATAGATTAGTTTAGCACTCATATTAGTTTGGCACTCAGATTAGTTCTGTAGCACTCGGATTATTTTAGCTGGCACTTGGAGCTAGAAAACCTGCAGTAGTGATATTGAAAAATTTTATCCTGTGCCTGTATCCCTTTCAATTGTGAATTATGACCAGTTGTCAGTATGTGTGAAACTTGCACTGCATTATTCCAAGGTGCAATGTTCTCTTGCAAGCAAACATTGTGGGAATGTGATGATTTGCACATTTAGTGATTAATCATAATTAGGGTGTAATTCTATATTTTTCTGGAGTCAGTCATGTATTCTTGCATGACCAAAGTGACCAAAGTTCAATCTGACGCCTGAAGTATATGTGCAATCTATTAGTGGTTGAATTCACTTCGAGAAAACAAAAATGATACTTTTGGTATTGGTGCCAGCTTGCAACATGTCGAACAACTCTTCGTACATAGTAGTGCCACCTGCAGAATGATTTTCTGCAGCAATGCACAGCACATCTAAGCTAAATAAAGATGCATTGAATGTGCAGGAGGTTCAATTCATCCAAGACTCAATGTCTCTTGTTTTTTCACGACCACCAGTTGATGAATTGGGCGAAAATAATTGGCCTCCACAAAAGTAGACACTGTGCCTGGGGTAGGTAATCCAAGGATCGGAAGGCTGCTACAGTTGCACCAATGCGCTGCATTTTTTTAAAGCTGCAACATCCATGCTACAAATGAGACAGACTGCTCCTATGCTGCTCCAAAGCATGGCCTTCAAGAGTTCGTGAAACAGTGAAAACAGCCTTGCGCAACCTCAGAGGCTACAACCATGACGACTTGTGGTCCATGCCAGATAGTGGTTGTTGCCACCCTATGTGAAGTGTGCCATCACTTCTCCTGCCTTTCTCAAAGCCCGAGATAATTGGATCTAGTGTGCATTCGTGCATAATTGTGCACGCTTAGACAATTTCACATTTCTGCTGGGCTCCGCATTCATAGTTCCTACGTATGGCTCCCAAAGCTTCCCAAAGTTTCCCAAGGTACTGTAACTCTACGCACTTGTACTATAGTGCCTTCGTCGAAGCCACGAAACAGCTAGTATTGGGACAGCTTTCTTCATGGCCGGCACACTTTGTCTTGCAACATCTTGCATGCATTATCCCTGAAGAATCTAGCAGCACCCCGGGCCGCAGTCACCACTGTGCATTGGCTAAACAGAAGTCTTGCGAGTTTGTTTTATCAGAGAGTACCCGTACGACTTTCTGGAGTTCGTAGTGGTGCCACAATCCACTATTCTACAGCGCGTATCTGAATATAAGTACGTAGGCCTCCTTTTAACTTCAAAATTATCCTGGTCAGAACACATAAAAATAACTTGAAACAAAGCATTAAGGAAACTAGGATACGTGTGCCAAACCCTGAGTATTGCCCCCCAAAAAACTAAGCTATAAAACACTTGTACAACCAATTCTTGAATATGCAGCTATCGTACCGAACCCTTACAAACCTTGTGACACTGATAGAATTGAGTCTGTTCAGGAGGAGGCCATTCCTTTTATACACTGCCACTGCGATAAAAATTTTTCGATGGCATCTCGTTTGGCTCTGCTCGATTTAACTCCTCTTTCTCGTCGTCGCCACATTGACTCTTTGACTCTCTGAAATTCTTGGACTTACTGTTTTACTCGGCACATTACTCATCCTTTAATATATATCTATCGTGTGCGAAGTCCCTAGTCTCAAGAAGCAGTAATGAGCTAAACTTATCGGTCTTTTTCGCTCGCTCTAACATTTTTAAGTACAGTTTTTTCCCCAGGACTATTGAATCTTGGAACTCTCTGGTCTGTACGACCCATCGCTTGACAAAGAATTTGCGATTGCCATTGAATGTGCCCGTTAACCTTGTTCTTACATTTTGTATTTTCTTTTTCTTCTGTTTTTTAATTGTATTCTCCCACTCCTGCTATAGCCCTATGAAGGGCTGCAGTATGTGTAAACAAAAAAAATTGTGATGCGCCCCGAAAAATTAGTCTCCTATTTAAATCCAAAAATTATTAGTGGACTAAGCGCTGCACTCATAAAAACTTTTATTTGTAGTAAAAGCATCAAATTAGTCCTTTTCTTAAGCATGTTAAGGATAGCTTCTTTCTATTCTGTGGCATTCCAAAATAAGCGGAAACGCCCTATTGCTCACTTGTGGTGATCGCTTGCAAGATAACCGAGAAGACCTAATTTTGTACCACCACGATTGCCCGCCGGCATACTGGTTTCCGCTCTCTGCCACACAGAACATGATTTGAGAGGTGTCTGGCAGCAAAAAATCACATGTATGGTAGTTAAACCATTTGGCCACCGGTGCCTGCAATAGGTTCAATTTATTTAATTAGGCAACAAATTGAATATCTGTGATTTATTGAAATAACAGATATTTCAACGTACTTATCTGCACTTTACTGAAACTGCTGGTAAATGTGTTTCCTTGTATATAGGTTAAAATAGGTGATGTTCTGGGAACATATCATAAAAAGTTAAGCACTCCATTATACACGCGGAGGTGTAACTATTTTTCTGACAGCAAACTACTTTGTGCTATGGAGGCGTTCAACTCAATAAAGATACTAGCAGTCTTTTTTTCTGACATAAGTAACTTCTCTGCTGCTGGCTGAAGGCCACATTTCAGTCAGCTGCGCAGTTTTTCAAGTTGGCTTGTTTCATGTCTTTTTCATGCGAAGCTTCTATTGACTGACCTGTGTAGCTGGTGGTGGTGTTCCAAAAAACTCTCCTCACCCACAGCTGGCGTGCATCAAAGAAATAATAAATAAAACAAAGTAATTTTTATTACCAGGGCTGGGGTTTGAACCCCCCCCCCCCTTCGAAAGCAATTGCCTTGGAATGCTAGGCCACCGCATGCCCATGCTTGCCCAATGTGAACTGAACTGAAGCACACGAATGCGTTCTACCGACAATGCAAAAAACAGTTAGGAAGCAGTACACTTGCTATGGGTGCTTCATTGAAATATTTTGTTTTGGTGAACTAAGTGATTTGCTGGACAATGTGTAAGGTCGATATCAGGAATTGCATATTTCATGAAAAATTTTCAGCTTCGAGAAAATTAAATTTCCAACCAGTGTTTCCATGATTGTGTAATGGGCCTTTCGTTGGGCCATTCTACAGGCTGACGAATGCTGCAAAGAATGTGAAAGACGCCATGCCGATTCAGCCCGAAAACGGTGTTCCGGGGATAGCTGCTACCTATAAAGAAAGAAAAGCAGTACGTCAGGCATGCCCACGCCAAGCTTCGCTTGTTCCCATCTCCTCGATTGGGGAAGGGCTACCACAATTTTTTGTGGTACAGTTAAAACTCGACATAACCAAGCCCATTTTACAAATTTCCCGATAATGAAGAAATTTCCATTCCCCGGGAGGTACCCATAGAGTTCAATGTTGTCATCAACTCTAATTAACGAAGTTATCGTACCACTAAACCTGATTTAACGAAGTTTTACCGGAAACAAATGAGCGAAAAATGCAGCGATTTCTTCCTAATTTTGAGACAGACTGGCTTTTCTTCAGGCTTACCCCGTAACGCTATTGCGTTAAAACATCACGCCCCCCCTAGTCACGAACCTAGCTTTGTTGTTACGAGGATGCACGCACTGCCCATGCAAGAAACAATTGACTTCACGGTTGGTAGCACTTCTACATACCAAAGGGCGCTGTAGGAGTGGTCGTGGTTTGTTGTCCCTGTAAATGCTCCCACAGGAACACTGTGGTTGCATTCATTATTTACCCATCTTTCTTGCTCTACCTGCTCACACAATCACTGCATTCGTTCTCCCTGTCTTTGCACATCGGCAGCTTGTCATAACTGTCTACTTCGCCTGTACCACCCGGACATAAGAGGTACCATGTCCAGGCTGCCCTTGAATTTTCAGATGCACAGGCGTGTGCTAGTCGCAAATAAGGTACCGCGGTAGCTTTCTTGGTGCCGCCACGTTACAATTTTAGATTTTGAAGGACCGAAAAATTCGTTTTCGATTTTACGAAACTTCCCGAGTTAACGAAATAATTCGGTGCGATCATCACTTATTAAATCATTATATTGATTTGTTGTCTTGTTGTTTGGCACTTTTCCAAAAAACTTCTGATACACTCGTCATTTTAATGCACCTACCGTAAGATGCCGAGCAAGCCCCCCCCCCCTCCCCCCCCCCGGTGAAGGATAATCCGACCAGATTTGGAGGGGGGGGGGGGCTTGCTCGGTCCCGGACTGAAATTCGAGATGATGGCGGGGGAGCCGCTAAAAATAAAAAATGGCTATCTATGTTTTTAATGAAATGCTTTATTTATTTACCGTTTTTATTCCCCATCGTCAAACCATTGAAGCAGCGACCGGTTTGACTAATATACGACCAGCCACATGACAACGGAATTTCATTAACAACATTAGATACGCATTTGGTGTACTCATCCTTGTGGTTATTTTTACACAAGCGATGCCAGTCTTGAAAAAAAGTGGCTGCAGGGGAGGATGTGGGGGGGGGGGGGTGTTGCTTGCTCGGTCACTGGCACTTATTTCAGATCTCCCGAAAAAGGGAGGGGGGGTGCTTGCTGGGGTGGGGGCGCTTGCTTGGTATTTTACGGTAGTCATTTAAGTTCGTGCTATATCTGTAACAAAAGCAATAAGCAGCTTTTATCCAGTTTTTTTTTTTTTGTCTTTGCAACATGCTACAAAATTGAGGACACCTGCTATAAATCACCATTTTTTATTCTATCAAATGTGCTACAAAATGCACTTGGGCCATTCCCATCTCTGTAGATATTTGTGGTTGTTTGTTATACCGAGACTTATGAACGTTCTTGTAGAGAATTTATTTCAGGTTGCAGTTATGCACAGTTAACTATCATAGCATAAAGAAATTTAACTAGTGTGATTTTGGTCAGTTGCATAAGCAGGGAAAAAAACGATTGTGAACATGAAGTCTCCACATGAATGCTGAGCACCCGTAGTTCCCTTTAAATAAGTACCTGTTGGAGGATGTGCTTGCTGCTACTGAATTTTCTTTAGAAAAGAATCTGGTGTGGTTGACCTGTTCAGATAGGAAACGTGTCAGTTCCTTATGACATTGCCTAGAGGGAGAAATAGTGCTATGCTGCTGTTGTGTGCATAGGAGTGCCAGGATGTGGTCGCCTTTGAATGACGTTCTGGAAGAGCCAGGATGCCTTGAAGGCATGGCTGGTTAGCACCATTCATTCTGTTGCAGTGGTTCATTGACACATAAAGAACTTTTCATTTTTTAATTTTACTTAAGATTTCTTTGTTCACTTTTGAGAATGGATGTTTGGAGGTATGAAACATCGAAACTGCTGATGAGCTAATAAAATTGAACTGATGACAAGGCCCGTGCTTGCAGTGCACCAACTTGTATGTTATTGCTTTTCATCACTTGATATGATCTGCAGGTAGCTGAAGTTTATTCAAAAATATAACATGGACAAATGAAAAATAATTGAGATTTTATTAAAGCGAAAGCCTTAGATGCCTCATCAAACACGAAAATTGACCGTTGGCATCGACCATCGTCTCATGGTGTCAGCGTCAACAAAAGTGATGCTAAAAGTCATCACGCGATGACTTCGCCATATGACATCATCATGACGTCTCAGATCGCAAAAATACATGACATCATAGTTTGGTCAAAGGTGGGCTGATCACGGAGGCAGTGTAAAACGAGGTGAGCTGCAGAAAGCTTACAATGCCTCCAATTCTGGAAGCAGTACCAATTCACGTTAGGTGCAGAAAGCTTTCGGAGGGGGCAGGAAGGGTCAATACATTGACTGAGAAGGAAAAGATCCCCCCCCCCCCCCCACCACGTTTATTAAATTCACCAAGGAACGGTAGGCATTCACAACACATGACTGTCAATTAAATTAAGATGGCTTTCACCTTCAAGTTGTTGTTGGCAAATCATGCGTAAGGGACCCTGTGAGTTTCTTTTATGAAAGTTTCATCTGTGCATCCACATCCATGTTTTGTGCCAACCGTCACTGAACGCAGGCCAACAAAAGCCTCACACGTCGGCATACTTTCATTCTCATGATGGCACAATGCCCATTAGGAAACTGCATAGACAGTGGCACCAGATTCCTCCCCTCTAGGTAATCTTAGAAGAAACTCTGGAATTGACCATCTCTGTGTGACCCTTAGTTTTGAGTCTCGAAATTCAGTTCGAAAACAGGCCTGTAAAAAGAAAAAGGTTGAGTTTTCTCAAGTAAAAAAAAAAAAATTGCTGTTTGCATTCAATTTAGCAACGACGGCTTTGCTTTTTGATTGAAGTGTGTACTATAAAAATTATGGGCCATTGCATTTTGAATGTTTGGTCTGGTGACATGATGCTTAAGTAGTGTGAAGCGGATCTGTGCAAGTTATCTTTGTGTTGAATGAATTGTGCACAGCCATTAAAACCTGTTCCTTTAGGCTGTGCTATGACTGGTACTGCACTGTTGTTTGCAGAGTTGAAATGTCGGTGCATGTTAAAGTTGAAAGTGTACTGGATCTTCTGAAGTGTGCATTGATTTTTAATAACAACTGGCTTAGCATTGTTACTTGCGCACTTTGTGAGCTCAGAACATGCATTGAAGGAGCATGGGGTCCTTTTGAAAGCTGTTCCACATGAATGTATGAGCCAGAGGAGGCGTGGCCTTTTCAGCAGGCAAAGTGCATGATGCATTGTGGTCTGTTCATATATGCTGCCTCTGTAGCGTCTGACCTCTTCCTTTGGTGCATGCAGCTGGACAGGTTCAAGGAGCCGCCTGCATTTGGTCCCATGTGCGACCTGCTATGGTCGGATCCACTTGAAGACTTCGGCAATGAGAAGAATGCGGAGCATTTTAGTCACAATAGCGTCCGCGGATGCTCATATTTCTATAGGTGGGCACCAAACACTTTTCTTTCAGCTGCAACTTCGGTTTTGGGATATATGGCATGGAAACACGGTCAAACCACACTATATCGAACTATTTTCAAACACAATAGTCAATGCGTAGGAAAATCTACGCCTACATCGAACAAAAATAGCCAGAGCACGTCGTACATCGAACATTGAGCAGCGCTGAACGCCCCAAGAAGTTGGCTTTTTCTTGCAAAAGGGGGCTTTCCTGCATGCTTCTGGGAGAGCGAGGGGTGCGATTAAGAGGGTGCCGCGTGGAGTGAGTAGAAAGTACCACCCGACATGCTTTCTCTCGTGGTTCCTTTTTGTCGCAACCATTGGCCTGTTGCGCTTGGTCACTGTTCGCTTCTCCGCAGATTCCCTGCTCCCTTTAACACAGTTGAATGTGGAGAAAAGAAGTCTGACATCGCTACTGCATATAGCATCCTAAGAAACACGCTCATTACGATGAAAGAACAAGGCTGACATTAGGGCCAAGGTGGACTAGATGCTTCCGGCGCCCAGCTGCGTATGGAGATGTTGAAGTGCCCGTTTTACATCGATACCGTAGTTTCTTGCGTATAACCTGAATCCCTCAGCTACAAACTGCGGAAAAATAAAAACAAAAAAATTCCTGTGCATTACCATGAAGCTGCCTTCTTTGAAATATTGTGAAGCAGTGCCCTAAAGCAAACTTGCACATAGAAATTCATACTGAAAATACGGTAAATTACTTAGAAGTTTTATATCAGACTACAATATATCAAACCAATTTCCATTTTTCTTTTTTTGAGAGTTCGATATATGCTGGTTTTGCTGTTGTTGTCACTAGAATGTTTCTTTTAAGACAGTCTCTTGTCTTAGCTGACTTCCTTGAAAATGAGGGCATATAATTGTGTGTGAATTTGCATGTTATGGCTTGATGTGCCACAGGGGCAGGAAAAAAAGAATGACTGGATAAAAAAATGTCATGTTGCATGCTCACTGGAATATATAGGAAGGGGATAATTATAGGGGCCCTGAAACACCTTTGGAAGTAATATAGTGACCTCACTATTGGACCAGCTTGCCTCTCCAATCTCCAGCTGCAAGAAATATTTGAATTCACCAAGTATAAGCAAAATTACCGGTAGTTTATCACAGGCTTTTTGCACTTTTTCTTATCTTTCATCCTGACAAGTGCACTAAAAGCTACACACGGGCGTAGAAGAGAGCCAGCATGTGCTTACGAGCACCTCTGCGGCTTTGGAGACTGCTATATGCATCAGTAATAACCCTAGTAACATGTTCAGTATAGCACAGGCACTTAGTGTGTAAAAGAGCACCGTGTGCCACCTTGCATAAGCGTAAAAGAAAACACTGTGCAGATGGCTGTCTCTAGGACTGGATGTGCAAAGATGAGCTACCATTTGGGTGTTGTTGAAATTGAGAGGCGTATGTGTGTTTTCAGTAATTCAAAACAAACAGTAGTAGTATTACTGAGGATGTTTTCGTGATGTTGAAATCAGCCAATGCTCGTGTCAATTCCTTCTACTATGTAGTCGGTCCTCTTTGGCCACGCCTGGCCCTTGCGCCACTAGAAACCACACATCATCATCATCATACGTAGTCAGTCCCACCTGCAGCGTAGTTTGCCGAGAGCAGAGCAAGCAATTGTTGGTCTTGCACGATGCCTCTCAATATTCCAGTGGCATTTGCAATGTGTGCATGGGCTTTGAAATTGAAAGGTTGCCAGGCAGAGTCCAGGAAATAGGAGACAGACATAAGGGGCAGAACTGCTGCTGTTTGCCGTGAATGGGATATATGGTCATACGGTCAGTTTTTGTGTACTCGGATCTTACAGTTGCTACCATGAATAAGTTGATACGTACATGCTTTATTAAATTGTTCCTGAATTGTCTGAATACCTGCACACGTTCGTAGTTTGCTTGCACTTATTTTCCCTGCTGTGGTGATGGGGTTGTAAAAGATAAAGCTAAATAATGCTGTTTAAACTGTAAAGTTACCATATTGTGCATGCAATGATTTCTTTGAAGTACTTTGTTAACGAAAATGTTATTTTTGATCTTTAAACATTTAGTTGCTGTAGTGCAAACATTCCAATTTTTTTTTTGCTTATGTGCACAGATAGCATGCTGATTGCAGCATACACATTTGAGGCCCAGTGTGCATAGAAATTACAAACACATAGTTAATTCCTATATCCAGGTGTTGGAGTGTGTAATTAAATTATTACTTTCCTTTTTTGTTTCCAGGAAAGGTAGTTAAAATGTCAGTGTTTATGTGGCATTGCATGGCTTGTAAATAGCTTGTAAACACATAATTGTGAAACCTGTGTTAATTCCACAATGTAACAATACATTCTAGCTGTAAATCTGAGCTTGAATGTCGTAGAAGGTACAGGTCTAGTCTGCTTCAGCAAGACATCAAATGGACGCGAGACAGTATAAAGTAGCTGCTTAAAGTTTATTCTGCGTCGTGTGGCTTTACTGTCTCCCTTGAGCTAAGACTTGTAAATGTAGAAAGTGTTACTGAAAATGAAAAACAGGTTGCATAAGTTTTGTTGATATGAAATATGTGTGTTAAGTGCAAGAAGGAGGATAACTAAGTTGGTGTGTTATACCTGTGTGCATGCAACATGACTTTTGTCATAACCTAACAGATTGGCACAGATGTGCTAATGTGCTGTTCGCCTTTTCACAGCTATGCAGCATGTTGCGAGTTTCTCCAGCAGAACAACCTCCTCTCTATTATTCGGGCTCATGAAGCTCAGGACGCTGGGTGAGTAACATGTCGCTTGCCGTTGTGCTTTGTGCAGTGCGCAATTCAGTTCCCCTAAAAGAAGGGCCGGCTGAACGTAGGATAATTCTAACCTACTTTGGATGTCCCCCAGGGGTGGATTTAGTGGTAGTATTAATGAAATTGATGGATATATTAAACAGAGGACTCCTGAGATGGCAGAATAGCACATTTGGTAAAAAGTACCCACTCTGTATAGGTTATGCTGTAAAAATTATCTGCAGTGAAGCAGAAAGAGTACTAATGAGCAAGATTTTAGCCATTTTTGTCTTTATCCCATATGTCCAATCTTTTTCACATAGGTGCAAGGAAGTTCAGGATAAAAGTAAGGTTTTTAAGTAAAAACAAGCTGAAGGGAATTTGTGGGGCAATAAATCTGCATATAAGTAACAAAGGGAGTCTGACTGGTCAACAGTATGAAACATGCTTGCGTATTTGTTCCTTGCACTTAAAACGAAGTGTACTTGATCACTTTCACATGAGTCCGTCAGTATATGGGACAGACCAGGCATTGCTTGAATATTAAGTTAACAGAACACCATAGTTCTTTGAAAGGCTTTTCACCTAATAAGGTCAACTTGTTGGCTAGTTGGTAAAGCATGGTGAAACGGGAAACAGCGCAGTAAAAGACGACGACAAAGAAGGAACACAAACCACACCACACGAAGCAGTGACTGACAACTGAAGTTTATTCGGGTGAAAACGTATATAAATACATTCTTAGGCGCACCACGTCACAAACAAAATGATACAAACAAAGCATGAAAAAGCACAGGGACACAAATATAACAGAAACCTTGGTCATCATCACATGATGCATAGTGATTGAAAGGCGTAAGCGGTTCAGTTGAGATGGTTAGCTGATAAATACGAAATTTCTTTGTCAGATAGTAAAACAGACTGAGTACTGACGCACTTTTCTTTTAACAATGAAATGTAATGCGCTTCGATAATTTCTCTTGTCATTTGATTCTGGTTCTTAGCTAACACATCACAATTCTCAAACTTGGGGCGACAACCACATTGCTTACAATGAATACCTAGATGACCACTAACGGAACTGGTCACGTTATTGTTGTGCTCACGAAGTCTATCATTTAAACATGGCCAGTCTGGCTGATGTAGAATCTGCCACATGACAAGGGAATGCAGTAGATGACGTTCCTGATACACGACACGAAAGGTGACTTGTGTTGTTTACTACAGGCACTACTGTCATTGGGGTGCTGTTGACGCGGTAACATAATTTTGACAACTTATTAAGCACACTCAAAACGACTCTTAACATTAGCCCGCTGACCAATCCGCTTCAAATTGTGTGATACTTTATGCAAGTATGGTAAAACGGTGAGTTTTTGACCTTGTGCACGCCTAGCATTAGTATCACTTGCACGTGCCAAGGGGTTACAAACGTTCATTTCTTTAAAAAGCTTTTGTGCTACCGAAGCTAGCACGTAGTGCGGGTAACCAGCTCCTACCAGTCTAGTCACCTGGCCTTGAAAACTGTCGCACTTACAGTGCACGCACGATTTTCGGAGCGCGTTCGACATGCACAACTTGGCGATTCCTCTTTTTATCAACTTTGAATGGGAGCTGTGAAACGACAAAATAGGTTTCTTGCTATGCGGTTCAAAACTCCAACAGACACCCTTGGAACTCCATTTAAAACGTAGGTCCAAGAACCTAATCGAATTCTCAGAAGGAATTCTCAGAAGGCATTTCACAGGTTAATTCGAGGGGATTTGCACAAGATCTAAAAATATCTACTAGACTAGACGCAGATTCTTCAAACAAGCCTGCGTCATAGTCTAGGCACACTAGAAAATCGTCAACGAAACGGAAAACTTTTAAAACACAAGAATGGGCAATGCATGAGGAAATCTTACGGTCAACACTGGCCAAGAAAATGTCACTGAGTATGGGTGCGATACATGACCCTATACTAATTCCTTGCCTTTGTAGATAGGTGCACCCCTCCCATGATGAAAAAAGTGACTTCAAATAAAATGACAACAGCTCAAAGAAGTTTGCAAACAGCTAAGCCAGTTGAATTTTGAAAAGCTACAGCGCCAACATTGTCTATACACTCTTCCACACACGAGAGCAATTCGTCTTGGGGAATGGAGTAGTACAGATCTTTTATGTCTATTGAAAAGGCGGCAAATTTGTTCGGGCGTCGATGCTCCAGAAACTCGATGAAACTCGATGCGCAAAGTAAAAAACTCACCATTTTACCATACTTGCATAAACTATCACACAATTTGAAGCGGATTGGTCAGCGGGCTAATGTTAGTCGTTTTGAGTGCGCCTAATAAGTTGTCAAAATTATGTAACTGTGTCAACAGCACCGCAAATGACAGTAGCGCCTGTAGTAAACAACGCAAGTCGCCTTTCGTGTCATGCGGCAGATTCTACATCGGCCAGACTGCCGATGTTTAAATGATAGACTTCGCGAGCACAACAATAAGGTGACCAGTTCCGTTAGTGGTCATCTAGGTATTCATTGTAAGCAATGTGGTTGTTGCCCCAAGTTTGAGAATTGTGATGTGTTAGCTAAGAACCAGAATCGAATGACAAGAGAAATTATCGAAGAGCATTACATTTCATTGTTAAAAGAAAAGTGCGTCAGTACTCCATCTGTTTTACTATCTGACAAGAAATTTCGTATTTATCGGCTAACCGTCTCAACTGAACCGCTTACGCCTTTCAATCACGATGCATCATGTGATGATGACCAAGGTTTCTGTTATATTTGTGTCTCTGTGCTTTTTCATGCTTTGTTTGTATCATTTTGTTTGTGACGTGGTGCGCCTAAGAATGTATTTGTATACGTTTTCGCCCGAATAAACTTCAGTTGGCAGTCAGTGCTTCGTGTGGTGTGGTTTGTGTTCCGTCTTTGTCGTCGTCTTTTACTGCGCTGTTTCCCATTTGACCATGCTTTTCACCTGTGTGTGCATTGTTGAGATTGTGTGTCCCACTTTTTGATAAAACAAATGCACTTCCTTCAGGCATCATTATGGAGGCGTTTTTCATAAAGCATCTCAACGTGTCAGCGAGCTGTCCGTTGCTTTAATTGATTTAATGGATAATGCACTGTGGGGAAGCCACAAGTAAAAAAGAAAGCATACAAGATGCCGTGTCATCATCAGCAAGTGGCAGGATGTGGGCAAAGCATTAATTCATTAAGTCGTGTGGGCACGACTACACTGCTGTATTGTGTTGCATGTCCTGCACTATGCCGTCGAAGTTGCTTTCACACAGTAGTACTTCCCAACAGCGCTTCTCTCCTTTTGTTGCAGCACCGTTGCCTCGATCATTCCTCTGTTTCGCTGACAGCTCGTCGTAATCTCGATTGCTTGGCATGGCACACGTTAGCAAAAGTGCCTCTGTCACAAATTAGCATCAAAAGATCGTTTCAAAGAGCATAGAACACATGTTAACAAAACAGAGCCTACAGTGCTGCCATGCTGTATGTAAATTGCCCTGCTGACATGTGCCATAGTGGCTGTTCATAAAAAACCAACAAATCTGGGGTTGGCATGTGCTTTCTGATTTCAAGTGCAGTATTCGATATGCTAAGGATGCAGTAAAACCTAGTTAATATGTACTTGCCAGTAACATTCAGGTATACGTTTGAGTTTCCTGACGTGCGCTGCCTCTACCAAAAGGAAATAAATGTGATGCCATAATAAATGCGGCCTCACTTGCCTACCACAAGGCTTTTTTTTTAATTAAGCACAGAAATTCCTGCTCTCTGTCACACACATGGTCATATGCTCTCAAGACAATTGCTGCACTCTTGCATGGGTCCAGTCAGTACCTTGATAAGCCAACATGGTGATAGCTAACTGCATTCGTTTCTGAAAATGACACGAATATTTGGAGAGGTGCCACACAAGGAGGTGGCAGTGAATGGCAGTGAAGCAAGTTTATATGGCCTATTATAATAGTGTCCAGTACAGTTACACCAGTGCCAACAGCACTGCCATGGCCATTGTGGTGGTACATTGGTTATAGTAGAGTGTACTAGAACTGTCGAGTGGCGAGAACGCGCCTCGCCGCCTGATGCCTTCCGCGTCGACCGTAGCGGCGGCGCTGCAGTCGCTCGGTACTGAAGGCGCGCGGCGCCGCGCGCTAGAATGTGCCGCTAGAACTGCTGGACGCGTCAGCGGCACCCGGCTAATCGGCACTGATGTGGCTTTCGTTGCGTGTCTTTCATTATTAAGCGTAGGAATTGTCGTCGTAAGCCTTGATGGACGAAACTTCAAAGCTTTTAATGGATGCTTGCTTCATATATGCCTTTGAGAGATACTGCAAATCAGTTCTTGTAGCCGAAGTGACTGCTGGAAAGTACACAAAATATAAAAATAAAACCAGGCTGACACCGACCGTGAATATTCACGATCTCAGTGTAATTGAGCCGAACTCATTACTGGGATATTTAGAACAATTACTCTCAATTAACTAGACGCCAAACGACCGCCAGAAGAAAGAGACAGAGGAAACAAAAAGGGCGTGTCTTATTCTGATTTCTTCTGTCTTAATGCTTTCTTCTTGTGTTGATTCGGCGTCTAGTTTATTCAGAGTAACTGAGCTGCTCTAATGGAATTTAACTGTGCTCAGAAAGCTGTGTGCTGATACTGTGCCGAAAGCACACCGAACATTTACCGCGCATTGGCGAAGCTGCGTGTACGGTGCGTATCTTTACAAATGCGCTGTAAATGTGACTTCGACATTACGAGGGCTCGAAGGTATTGGAACGCAAAGTTAACTCGACCGGTACAAATAACGGTCGTCCTCCGGTGCTTTGCACGGATATTGTTATTAATTGCTAGGCGCCGGGTGGGGAGGGGATACTTTACTGTCCGTATATATATATCTATATATATATATATATATATATATATATATATATATATATATATATATATATATATATATATAGTAACAATTAATAACAATCTCGCAAAGCATAGAGCACCACCGCCCTCCTGGCTTCACTTCTGACACTTTGCAGATAAAGCAATGAAATTACAATAAAAAACGTTGTCAAAAAGAAGTTTTTTTTAATGGCATCAATAGAAGATCAGGAAAAGTGCAATATAAGCTGTGCATTGAAAATGAGAACTGGCTGTAATGAATTTAGGCAGAATAACCGACAGGCTATATTTACATCTGTGCATTTTAATATGCTTGAGATAAGCCCTGATGCATGAAGTTTGTGCCTCGGAGGTGAACACGCGCCTTCGGCTCGGCTTCCTGGCTCGCCTTATTGGTATTTTAAGCCCTCAGAGGTCGCATAACCGATGCATCGTAACCACGGAAGCACGCTGTTGAAACAAGATAGCCTGCCAGCATTAAATAAACAGCGCAAAACTGGCAGAACTCAGCCGTCACTAATATAAATGTTGCGATAGAGTCATTTGTACTCAGGTTACTCATCCCAACTGAAAAAACGATGTTGGCTCTATGCTGGCCCAACGTGCATGGCCGACCTGGCCGGCATGGCCCGAGCTTGGCCGACAGAGTTGGGCCGTGGTTGGGATTGGTTAATGGCCTTACACCGGCCGACCTTTGGCTGCTAACATAGGCCCCAAGGCCGTAGGCCGACCTTGTGGACATCAGGTGGTGCACAGCTGAATCAAATAATCTTGTGCGAATAATGTAGGGCAAAAAATGACAGCCGACGCTCAACGCTCATACAATAAATTTTCGCTGACCGAGAAATAATGCGCGCGGTGTAGGAAAAAATATTTGCGCCCACTGATATAAAGCAATGTCGGCTTGTCGCTGGCTCATAGTACCTGGCCAACGCGGTAGGTAGCAAAGCACGCCCTGCGGAAGACCACGTTTGGTCACCCGAGCATTGGGTGCCGACTCTTTCCCTACCATTTGCCGACCTTTGGCTGAACGTCTTCGGCCAACTAATAGCCAGCGTAATTGGTTGCCAATCAGGGCCCCACTTTGGGCCGCCATAGGTCGGCCGACAATACCGGTGCCGAGCGCTGCCCATTTGTTTGCCAACCATCGGCCGTCGGCCCAATTTCAGTTGGATGAAACAATCGAGCGCATTGGAGCTCATACAGAGATCAATGCTCTGGATATATCGTAGAGACTGCCGGCAGAAGAATTGTAGGCTTTCGTCGCTGGTTCGTTATTTCTTCGTAGTCAGTGTTCGTAGTCACATTATAGTGTATCGCGGCTCGAAGTGTGCTTGCAAACCGCACAGCAATCAGTGAGCAGCTAGATGCATATGTGCGCAAAATCCGACTTGTCACCTTCTTTGGGGATCGGCAGGCTCCAAGAACAGGGAATATCTCGGCGCAATTTTGGCCTGCGTGCATATTCACTCATGCACCATGGCGCGCAGCAGGCGTTGAGACACGATTGAAGCTCAGTAATGCATTAAACACGCTCAAAACGCGCAATTACACCGCTTTCGTAGGCTGCGACGAGCGCGGCGCCAAATGCAGACGCTCTCCAAGCTTCAGTACAAAGTGACTACAGCGCCGCCGCTACGGTCGCCCGTCGGAGCATCACCTGAGATGCGGCGCGGCCACTCTGTTCGTTCCACTGCCCCCTTCTAGTACACTGTAGTTATAGTGCTTAGCGGTTGACTTGAAGTCATAAATTCAATCCTGGCCGCAATGGTTGCATTTCAATGGACGTGAAATGCTAGAGGCCCATCTACGGAGATTTAGGTCTATGTTAAAAAAACCCGAAGGTGGTCAAAATTTTCGGAGCTCTTCACTACAGTGTGCCTCATAATTATATTGTGGTTTTGGTGCATAAGACCCCAGATATTATTATTAGTAGCACTGTTGAATAGATAGTTGAAAATGCTTATCAAGATGGGCTTGTCAGCAATAAGGCGTGTTCGTCATCTGTCGCCATGATGCCTTTGTGCACTCCCGGTGCCTATCTGTATAGGCATCGCCGATCTTCGCACTTGGCAGTACCAGTATCATTACTTAGCAAAAAGGTGGACAATCATTTATTTTGAGCAAGATTAGTTGATGGAATAATCTATTCAAATTTTTTTTCAATCACTTTGACTATCTTGAGTATAGTATGTGGTCTTCGAATTGAATACTTATATTACAAATTAATCATAATCGTCATCAGCCCATTTTGTGTACATTGTAGAATGATGGCCTATCCCAACAATCTCCAATTTGCCCAGTCCTGTGTGAGCTGATTCCACTTTGTGCCTGCACATTTCTTAAGGGGGGACATGGGTCCTGAAATTTTTTTTTTAATTCTTTGTCGATTGAGATGAAACTTGCGGAGTTTATGCATATTTGTGTGCAGATTTCAAATATGCAATTATTTTTCTAGTATAACATGTAGTTTTTTAAAATATCAAACATTTCATATGCTTTTTGGGAGCCCCAGCTTGCCTAAACTGAGAGAGTTACAAAGTAATTAGGCACATCAGAATGACCTGCAATGAGTACAGAGTGCAAGAAAACAAGAATGGATGTTCTAAACCCATTTGAACAAAAGTTATGGCACGATGAACATTAAAAATTAGTCTACTCCAAGCTGGGATTTCAGCCACAAATATTCAACATGCCACAACTTTTGTTCAAATGGGCTTAGGACATCCATTCTTGTTTTCTTGCACTCTGTACTCATTCCAGGTCATTCTAATGTGCCTAATTACTTTGTAGCTCTCTCAGTTTAGGCAAACTGGGGCTCCCAAAATGGCACATGGAATTTAAAAACTACACATTGTACTAGGAAACAAATTGCATATTTGAAATCAGCACACAAATATACATAAACTCAGCGAGTTTGATTTTAAATTGGTAAAGAATTGTAAAAAAAAGTTTTCAGGCGCAGTGTCCCCCCTTAATATCGTCAACTCTGCAGTTCATGGTTATGTTTCCCATCTCTTGGTATCCAATCTGCTGCTCTAATTGACCACTGTTTCTCGGTCCATTACATTGTATGACCCTGCCCAGTTCTCTTTTTTTGTTCTTTATGTCAACTAGGATATCAGCCACCCCTGTTAGTTTTTTTCTTTTTGTGTGCTTTGCCACATTACTCTTTGCATTGTAGTGAAGGATAGTGAAACAAGTTCGTTTTGGATTGCAAATAAGGCCCTTGGTTTATATTTTGACACACAACCTGCTCACTTATTCTTCATAGCATGTAGTTGCCCTCAGATTCAATCTTTGTATGGCAGCATATGCTAAATAGTGCTGTTTTGTCAGCACAAATATTTCCAATGACACGGTAAGGGACGCGGTAAGGTATAATTAGAGGAAGTTCGCTTGCAAAGGCGCAACATTGATGTTGAAAGTGGTTGGTGAGTATTTTTAAACGCGATAGCATTAAAGAGCTTGTCTTGCAGAATTCAGCGTCAGTGTCGTTGGTTGTGTGCGAAAAATCGGCATTGTCCGTGAGTGAAACAATGAGACAGATGCAAATAAATAATGAAAATCTTCAGTTCGAGTGGGAATCAAACCCAGGCCTTCTGCGTTGGAAGCAGGTGTTCTGCCACAGAGCCACGCCATTGCTTGAAACCATTCCGGGAGAAAAAAAACTATACAAATTACATGTGCATGAAGAGTCTTTTAATGCGAGTCGTCCACTCTCCCACCACAGCCTTTTGTGTTTCATGTGATCGTTTCTGAACGCTTTTTGGTATATAATGTGAACATGCCATGGCACGATCGTTCGAGAGAGCCGTAATTTTTTTGTCGGCGCTTTGCTGGTATGACTGTGCTCATCCTGAGACTCAAATTGCATTTGGCTGCTAGCACGCAGTAAGCAGGGTTCCCTGCAGGCACTGATCGTATCCACAAGTGCCTGTGCGAGCACCGAAATGCTCGATAAGTGTACTGGCAGGCTTTCAGAGCTACTTCTGATGTAGCTATGGCGATGTGACCACTTGGGCAAGGTAAAAAAAAAAGCGTGAATTCGCTTGTACAGGATATTTCATGGTCCTGAGGAAGTACGAAAAAAATCTTACGTTGACTGTACCATGTTTGACAAGCCATTCGGTGTGCACTGTACCAGGAGCCATGGGAAATAATTTTTGTTTGTCTGGAATGTACCTATATGAAAAATATCAAATTGCCCATGTATTTTGAGCCCGAGACTCTCTACAAGTGCATGTGTGGAACTGGAAAACCCCAGTGGGAGAGTGACACCAGTGCTTTGTGTTGGTTTTTTTTCTTCTGCTGACATTACTTTTCTGAGGCCTCACCCTATCATTCATTTCAGTTCCCCATCTGTCAGTTTACATTGTCTCCTACTTTGTATCTCTTGGCCTATCTTGTGAGCACTTCACGTTGGAACCTCCTGCGTGTCTTTTTTTCTCTTTTGCGGTGCAAGGAAGTGAAACTACATTGGACTCACCCTGATGTTTGTTAGTGAAGGGCTTCAAAAAGTGAAGCTATCTGTGGTTTTTTGGAGACGGTGCTGTATAGTAAAGAAGTGCCACATTGGATGTTGCTCTGTGCCTTTGAAAAAGCTATGACGGTGTCGTGAAAGTCCTCGAATGTTCTCGAGTTTTCCTCCTGGAAACCTGTACCAGCCCTGAATTCAATGTTTGTGTTCTGTGCCAAGCTTAGCACTGAAGTGGGGCTGCAGAAGTTGCGTTTGTATTAAAAAGCATTGCTGCCAGGTCTCGACCTTTCTGGTTTGCAGGTACCGGATGTACAGAAGAGTCAGACCACAGGGTTTCCCGTCACTCATCAACCATATTCCTCGTGCACCAAAACTACGTAGGAACGTTTACAACAACACAAAGGTGCGGCGATCGCCGAGAACATTGCTGTCCCAAATGCAAAGGTTTTTGTTTAAGCATAAACTGCCCTGGGTCAGATGGGCTGCTTCAGTTGTACATGCCATGGTGGCAGCATGGCTAAATTGTTGTGCTGTTAAGTATGCGCATGCGGGTATCGATGTTTGGCCGCACGGTGACCGCATTTCAGTGGGGCCAGAATGCAGACACCCAAGTACAGTCAACTGCCGATTTTCGGACTCCCTAGGGACCGCGGAATCGTCCGAAACAAATTCATGCTTTTTTATTCTGCTCAAGTGGTCAAATCGCCACAGCCACGTCCGAAATAGCTTTAATGCCTCCCAGTACAATTATCAGGCATTGTGGTGCGCTCCCAGGCTCTCGCAAATACATTCGGTACCTGCCGCGAACTCCGCTTAACTACGTACGTGCCAACCGCCACTTTTGCATCTCGTGATGAGCGCCGCTGATAACAGCAAAGCGCGGAATATATTACGGCTATCTCGCATGAAGCGTTTGTAAACGATGACGCGGAACACAGACTGTGGCGGAAGAGCGGACGACTCGACCGGCTTTCCCCGATGTGTGCGCGCAAACATGCGCACACCACATCGCCGAATCGCCGCCGATACGCAGCATTCGCTGCCTTGTCAAGCTGATCGTTCTAGTTGTGTGCAGCACATCGCCAACTAAGCTGACGCCGTCACTTTACTGTTGCTGTATCGTACGCACGCATTTATCATGAAAGGGTTCGTGATGCGCACTTAGTTCCTGACCGCACACGGCGCGGCAATGGCGAGCTGGTTTCGTCCGCGAAGGCAACGCGTCTACGCGGCGCACTTAGTGGTCTCGCAGAAAGAGGCAGCAAGAATGGCGGCGCGGCGCATTTGGGTTCTCGCCTATTAAATGCGTGCAGTATGCATGCAACTGCGCTAGGCCACGTGCACTACCGAGCAGTTAACTGTAGATGCTTATCGTAAGGGTTATCAGCGATTAAGCCGTACTGGCGCGTTTGCCAGCTTCTGCCATCACGCCTCCGTGCATTTCCGCTGCTTATTCGTAACCGTAACATCGCCGCACGGCGCCGCGATAGCCGCCCCATTGAATTTCTGGTCTGCTTCACCCCATTACGCGTCGGCATTGCGGCAAAGCTCACTTTCGGACTCTGCTACTGTCTCAAACAGATCGACTCGCGAAAGCGCTGGTTCGAACCTACGAGATGATAGACGCGGCAGAGGTGGGGGCTTCAAATAATGCCTTTCGGACCTGCAATTTGGGCAGAAAGTCCGAAAAATCGGACGCGCAGTAGCTTCAGCGTCCGAAATTTTGGACGGTCTAATACTTGAAGTCTATGGGGCTGGTGACGGTGCCGCGAGAGCGTCCGAATTTTCGAGCATGTCTGAAAAATCGGGCGTCCGAAAAATCGGCAGTTGACTGTACTCCGAGTTAGGTGCACGTTGAAAGGGCCCCAGTTAGTCGTAATTAGTTAGTAGCCCTCCACTTAAGGGGCCCTGCACACTTTTCCAAGTAGCCACGGAATGGCTTCACTAAAAGCTTATTGCCCCGCAAATCAACCGCCGCAAAAATTTTTAGAATCCGTCCAGTACGAACGGAGTTGCAAAGACTTGTCGCACGTTGTAATTGCTTTCTCACTTCTCTCGGCCCAACAAAAGTGCTGGAAGCTAAGCAGGGAGGGATAGCACGGGGAAGAAAGTATGTCAAACTCACCACGTGACCTTGAGCACTTTTTTTTTTTTCTTTGAACGCGCAGCCTACTTTCAATGCGATCGCGTGCGTGCTTGTGCAAGTGGCGGCCTCCCGCGGTGCCGCTGTAACTACCGAGCGCACCATGTTCATATCATCCAATGACGTGGAACTTGAGTCAATGATGCAGTGATTTTGAGTAATAGCATCGTTTGTCTAGAGAAGAGGAAGGGATGTTTAGCTGACTGAGAATTTATTGTAAACCCCCAGGTCGCATGCTGCGCTATAATGTTTCGGCTCGCGTGTTCTCGGGAACCTCGAATACCAATTGGCAGCGTTTTCTGACCATGCTGAAAAAGTGTTGCGGGGCCCCTTTAGATAATTGCCATTTGGCATGTTGGTTAAGTTCATATCGACAAAAGTGCAACTAGAACAAAGACTAAGCAAGGCCTG